>NC_044981.1:11231538-11531538 GCF_008728515.1 Papio anubis | reverse complement strand
CCTCTGACTGTGCCTAAGTTCTAAGTTAAACTTTATCATAGGTATACACGTGTAGGAAAAAACAGTACAGGCATGTGTTGCTTAAGGACGGGGATACATTCTGAGAAATGTGTCGTTTGGCCATGTCATTATTGTGCAAACATTATACAGTGTACTTACACAAACCTAGATGGTAGAGCCCAACATATATTCCTTTGAGGCTATATGGTCTAGCCTATTGCTCCTAGGCAACAAACCTGTATAGCATGTTACTTTACTGAATACTGCAGGCAACTGTAAGACAATGGGAAACATTTGTGTCTCTAAACATAAAAAAGGTTCAGTACAAATATGGCATAAAAGATTAACAAATGGGATATCTGTATGGGGAAGTTACCATGAATGGAGCTTGCAGGCCTGGAAGTTGCTCCAGGTGAAACTGTGAGTGAATGTGAAGGCCTCGGATGGACATTATCGTACACTGCTGTAGACTTTATAAACACTATGCACAGGCTACACTAAATTTACTTTTAAAATATTTTTTGTACTTCAATAATTAACCTTAGCTTACTGTAATTTTTTTACTTTATAAACTTTTAAGTTTTAACTTTTTAACTCTTTTCTAATCACATTTAGCTTAAAACACAAATATATTGTACAGCTGTATGAAAAATACTTTATATTCTTATTTTATAAGCTTTTTTCTACTTCTAAAACAAAAAAAAATTTTGTTGAAAACTAAGACCCAAACAGACATATTAGCCGAGGCCTACCACAGGGTCAGGATCATCAATATCACTGTCTTCCACCTCCACACCTTGTCTCGTGGAAAGTCTTCTGGGGCAATGACAGGCAGGGAGCTGTCATCTCCTAAGGTAACAATGTCTTCTTGCGGAATTGCTCCTGAAGGATCTGCCTGAGGCTGTTTTACAGTTTTGGGTTTTTTTTGGTAAGTAGGGGTACATTCTAAAATAACAATTAAAAATCTAGTAAATATATAAACCAGTAAATACAAAGCATTTGTTAATTTTTTAAGCATGGCAACAATTGTACATAACTACATATGCTCTAATTTCTTTTAAGCAACAGTGTAGGTCTGTTGACACCAGCATCACTATAAACATGTGAGTAATGTGTTGCACTATGACATTAGGACGGCCATGATCCTGTGCAGTGATAGAAACTTTTCGAGCCCATTCTGAAATTATGGGACCATCATCATGAGTCCAGACTGGAAAGCCATATGGCACACATGACTGTATATATGCAGTTCAGAAATATCCATGGTTTCCAGGTAATCCAATCAAAGCTCTAGGAGTATATTGCCCTTGAATAAAGGGGACTACTACTAGTACTACTACTACTACCACACACACACACACACACACACACACACACACACAGAGAGAGAGAGAGAGAGAGAGAGAGAGAGAAAGCCTTTTAACCTTCATTCCAGGTTGAACTCTAGCCCCAATGCCTTATTTTCACTTCAATAAAAGAAGGGAAATTTGCCTCAGCATTACACATTATACCTGTAGAGACCTAGCCTGAAGTATTCCTCCTCATCTTTTTTCCTCAATTGTGGAGCACCATCCCTCCTAACACCAGCCAAGTTTTGCATTTATACTGGGGTTTACAGACCCTGCCCTTTTCTAAATAAAAATTCTTCTCTAAACTCTTAGCAACCAAATTTGGGTCAGAACACTAATATGGAAGCCAAAATAGTTAAAGAAAATAAAAGTAAAGCAAAAAAAAAAAAAATTAATTGTAGATTTTTTAAAAGTCTAGTTACCTAAAAAACTGTATATACAATATCGACTCTTGTTTTAGATTGGGGTTGGGAATTTAGAACATATTCAAAGAAAATCTATTTGAGAAAGAAAGGAAGCTATTTATCTCTCTACTTTAGGAGCATATAACTGATACAGTTAAACAATTTAGGAATCTTGTGAAAAACGCACTTAAAGAAGTGATATATACAGAAAGAGAATTTTGGCAATAGTTATTAAGTGATAGATATGGGGTTTCGAGGGATTAATATGCTCGATATGGAATCCCCATACAAGTGTCTCCAAGGTAGAGGAAATAAATAGCAGGCTGAACTTGGTGGGAGTTCTAAAACTGGCTAGATGATAAATATGGATCACTAGCTTTTACAAAGGCAATGGCAACTTAAAATTTTAGAAAGCCTAATGTATTACATTTTCCAGTATATTTTATTTTCTGGACAAATTAGTTCCATTCATACATATTCAGGCTCGCTGATGCAAATACTTACCAGGGTACCCTTAAGTATAGGATGAATATCCCTTATCTGAAATGCTTGAGACCAGAAGGATTTCAGACTTCAGATTTCGGAATATTTTCATGCGATTTACTGATTCAGCATTCCTAACTTGAAAATCTGAAATCTGAAATGTTCTAGTATTTCCTTTGAGTGTCATGTTGGTGCTCAAAAAGTTTAGGGTTTTGGAGCATTTTGAATTTCAAAATTTCAGATTAGGAATGTTCAATCTGTACTGTAATATTTATTCTCTCTTGACCTGCCTGAGTTAACAAGCTATGTAGGAGAACAAGGAAAGGCAGAGAACAAATGGCCAGGAAACTCTGGTTCCAGTCCTGCCTCTGTCATTAAATAACTGATCTCAGCCATGTCACTTCACTGATGGAGTGATTATTTCAATATTTCTGAAATTAAGTCGTTCTGGCTGTAAAATGTTAAGATGTTTGTAGTTCTCATGATTACTTTTTAAGAATTTATTTTTGTTAAAGTGGTACATAAACAAGACTACTTTCTAGAGGTCAGTCTCCAAGATAAAAAGGTCAGTATATTTTCCCACTTCACCCACTGGGATAATACAAAAAGTGAAGAATCACATCACATCTCTTTGTTTGCACATGGGGAAAAAAACACTAGTGACAGCATATTTTCCTTTCATTTGGTATTTAATTAACCAGAATGCCTATTAAGCAAATTTGTGCAAATCCTTCACACAGTTATTTCTTAAATCCAAGTAGCCCTGGTTCTACACTACGCTCCTTTCTCTTAGTTTCATTTCCAAGTTTATAATGATGATAAAAATGCCTTCTGACTTAACAGTATGTGTTATCGTATTATGAAAACAGATAATGACTTTTTCATTTATTAGCTATCAGATCTAAGCAAGTTACTCTTTGCTTCAGTATCTGAACCTGTAAAATAAGAACAATAATCTCTCTCAGGATTGCTGAAAAGATTAAACAAAATACATGAAAACATTATACCCAGCACAGAAAACTACACTCAATAAGCATTTGCATGTTTTAAAGGTATGTATAAAAACGATTTACGGCCGGGCGCGGTAGCTCAAGCCTGTAATCCCAGCACTTTGGGAGGCTGAGGCGGGCGGATCATGAGGTCAGGAGATCGAGACCATCCTGGCAAAAACGGTGAAACCCCGTCTCTACTATAAATACAAAAAAATTAGCCAGGCATGGTGGCGGGCACCTGTAGTCCCAGCTTCTAGGGAGGCTGAGGCAGGAGAATGGCGTGAACCTGGGAGGCGGCAGAGCTTGCAGCGAGCGGAGATCGCGCCACTGCACTCCAGCCTGGGCCACAGAGCCAGACATCGTCTCAAAAAAAAACCAAAAAAACAAAAACAAAAACAAACAAAAAAAAAAACGATTTATACGAGTTGCTTAACACTTCATTCCTCTTAAACAGCATATTCACTCCAAGAGATGCAGCTGAGCAACAATGCAATGTAGAATGTTTAAATCATACAACTGTTAAAATTTTTAAAATTCACCTCAATAAACACGTATTTATCATTTACTATGTGCCAGGTACTATAATGCTAGGGTATAAGAATTCAAAGGTGAGGCAATGGATGGACCCTCAAAAAGCTCACAGTCTAGAATCGATAAATACAAATTATAACGTAATTGAAAAACATAAAAAAGGTATGTACAAAGAGCAGAGGTAGCAAGATAAAGCAAGAAACTCATTTTGCTTGAAGAAAGTAAGGAGGAAGTAGCTGAAGTAGCATGGTAAAGAAGAAAGAGGAGTCTAGAGGCAAAGACTTGGGTCTAAAGCCCAGCTCAGTCATATACTGGCTATAAGATTTGGGACAATTTAATTTACCTCTCTGAGTTTCCTTTTAAATGTACTTTGAAGAGTTACTCTGAAAATTAGAAATAATATATGTAAAGTGCCTGACACATAGTGGTCATTCAACAAATGACAGATGTTTCAGAAGTTGTGTTTACTTGCCTCTTTTTAGTAGACTAAATTGTAAATGGCACTGTAGGCAGCATCTGTTAACTAATGATTAAGATACACATGGGATCACTAAGGTCACTAGCATGGAGAAAGCCACAAGGAATCCCATCAGAATATTACCACTTACAGACTGCCACTGTTGAGATGTGGTTCCTAACATGTTGTACACTCAACCACTAGTGAAACATATTTCTAATATGGTTTTTCCTGCATTTTTACCCTGACGCCTAGAATTTTACATATTCAGACAATAGTTATTTCCTAGTAGAGGTTCCCATGTTCCTCGGTCCCACCGCAGTCCAAGTTTGGGATGTTCGGCATATCCTTTATGAAATGGCAAGGTCCAATGAGCAACTGGCAAGTATTAAGATCATACTGAAAGACAACTGGAGCTAACCTTGGATGAATAACTACAATTATCAGCTTCATGGCTGACTTGTGGAACTGGAGGCAATTATAATCATTAGAATCTTACTTATTTAAAAATATTGTTGAAGCTGGCCAGGAGTTAAGTTACATTTACATTTACTCTATGGCTCCCAAAGCTAACGTTCTCTAAAAGCCCTTTGATGAGCTAAGCCAGTGACTAACATCTACAGGCATACCTTGTTTTATTGTACTTCACTTTATTTTGGCTTTTACAAATGGTGACTTTGAGGCTACCCTGTGTCAAGCAAGTCTATCAGTACCATTTTTCCAACAGCAGGTGCTCACTTGGTGTCACATTTTGATAATTCTCACAATATTTCAAATTTTATTATTGTATCTGTTATAGGGATCTGTGATAAGTGATCTTTGATGTTACTATTGTAATTGTCTGGGGGTGCGACAAACTGCGCCCATATAAGACAGGGAACTTACTCGATAAATCTTGTGTGTGTTCTCACTGCTCCACCAGCCAGCCATTCCCCAATCTCTCTCCCTCTTCTCAGGCTTCCCTATTCCCTGAGATACAGTATTGAAATCAGGCCAGCTAATAACCCTACATTGGCCTCTAAGTGTTCAAGTGAAAAAAAGAGTCAGATATCTCACTTTAAATCAAATGCTAGAGATGATAAAGCTTAATGAGGAAGGCTCGTTCAAACATAAGTTAGGCTAAAAGCTAGGCCTCTTGTACCAAACAGCCAAGTTGCAAATGCAAAGAAAAGTTCTTAAAGGAAATTAAAAGTGTTACACTAGTGAACACACAAATGATAAGAAAGCAAAACAGACTGCTCTCTGATATGAAGAAAGTTTGAGTGGTCTAAATAGAAGACAAAACCAGCTACAACACTCCCTTAAGCCAAAGCCTAATCCACAAAAAGGCCCCAACTCTCTTCAATTCCGTGAGGAAGCTGCAAAAGAAAGTTTGATACTAGCAGATGTCGGATCTTGAGATTTAACAAAAGACACCTCTATATCATAAAAGTGCCAGATGAAGCAGCAAATGCTGACGTAGAAGCACAAATTATCCAGATGATCTAGCTAACTGATGAAGGTGGCTACCCCAAACAACAGATATTCCATGTAGATGAAACAGTCTTATATCAGAAGAAGATGCCATTTAGGACTTGCATAGTTAGAGAGAAGTCAATGCCTGACTTCAAAGCTTCAAAGGACAGGCTGACTCTTCTTAGGAGCTAATGCAGCTGGTGACTTTATATTAAAGCCAACGCTCATTTACCATTCTCGCGCCCTTGAGAATTATGCTAAATCTACTCTGGCTGCACCCTATAAATGAAACAAAAAAGCCTGGATGACAATACATCAGTTTATAGCACGGCCTACTGAATATGTGAAGCCCACTGTTGAAAACTGCTCAGAAAAAAAGATTCCTTTCATTCTAATGAGTATTTTCTTCACTGACAATGTACCTGGTCAACCAAGAGCTGTGATGGAGATGTCCAACTAGATCAATGTTGTTTTCATGCCTGCTAATACAACATCCATTCTGCAGACCATGGATCAAAGAGTGATTCTGACTTTCTAGTCTTATTATTTAAGAAACACACTGTGTAAGAAAGCTAAAACTGCCAGCGATAGTGATTCCTCCGATGGATCTGAGCAAAGGAAATTGAAAACCTTCTGGAAAGGAGTCACCATTCTACGTGCCATTAAGAACAATCGTGACTCATGAGAAGAGGTCCAAATATCAACTTTCATAGGAGTTGGAAAGCAATTAACTCCATTCCTCATGGATGACTTTGAGGGGATCAACACTTCAGTGGAGGAAGTAACCACAGGTGTAGTTGAAATAGCAAGATAACTAGAATTAGAAGTGGAGTCTGAAGATGTGACGGAATTGCTGCAATCTCATGATAAAGTTTGAATGGATGAGGAGTTGCTTCTTAGGGATGAGCAAAGAAAGTGGTTTCTTGAGATGGAATCTACTCTTAGTGAAGATTATGTGAACACCAGTGAAATGACAACAAAGGATTTAGACTATTACATAAACTCGGTGGATAAAACCGCAGCAGGGTTTGAAAGGATTGACTCCAATTCTGAAAGTTCTACTGTGGGTAAAATGCTATCAAACAGCATCCCATGCTACAGAGAAATCTTTCATGAAAGGAAGAGTCTATTGCTCTTCCTTAGTGGCAAACTTCATTGTTTTAAGACACTGCTGTCATCCCAATCTCCAGCAATCATCACCTTGATCAGTCAGCAGTCATTAACACAAAGGCAAGACCCTCCACCAGGAAAAAGAAAACATCCTTGCTGAAGGCTCAGATGATCATTAGCATTTTTCAGCAATAAAGTATTTTTAAATTAACGTCTGTACTTTTTCTTCAAACAATGCTATTGCACATTTAAAGACTACAGGTAAAATGTAACTTTTACATGCACTAGGAAAACAAAAAATTCATTTGACTCACTTTATTGCAATATTTGCTTTCTTGCAGTGTTCTGGAACTAAACCTGCAATATTTCCAAGGTATGCCTGCACGAATATATGTTAAGTCCCTACTTTTCATTTGACTTCAACAAAAATTGGTACAGTTCAAATACCAAACAGTGGATAAACGCAAGAAAAATCAGAAGTAAGATAAAGCAGTCTACTTCTAAATTCAATTGAATCATGAGATGGTCTTTATGTCCATTTAGTTTTCCAGAATTATAACAATATGCTCCTTACCGGCAATCAACACGTACAGTCAGTCTGTTTCAAGTTAAATAACCACAGCTTAAAAGTGAGGATAGCATCAAGCAATCCAGAATCTACTTTAACTGTATAGTTTCTATTCAAAGAAACCAGTGTCCTTCAAGTTGTCTTTTGTGGTATATAATTCCATAAAATTTTCTTCTATGAATGTATTCTATACCATGCCAGACTTTGTATCTGTTATATATATGAACACATGTTATATTTGTAAAATACTCATAACACTCTTAACCAGTTTGACAAAATGCATTTTGAAATACTAACGTTCTATTGAAATTAACTGCCTTACACATTTTCAAGAATTAAATCCTGAGTATGTTTTTAAGAATTTTTTTTCTCTGAAAAGCAGGCACTGAGGAGTCACCAAATCGCAACTGAATCTCTTTCTCGTAAATTCTACTTTAGAGAATAATTTTTAAATTCGGAACTCAAAGTATAACGTAAGCATTTCCACACAACAAAACCAGAAGTTTCTTCATAAAGCAAATCTACAGACTGAATAAAAATACTGTGTGTATTATCACCCACTTTTACAAACAGAAATCGATGTTGTAAGGCCAATTCCTGACAGCCTTAATAAATGAACGGAAATACACAAAATTATCAAAAGTCTCAGAAGCAGCAGCTGGAGGCCTGAGGGAAAGAGACAGACAGACAAAAGGAAATGGGAGGAGAAGGAGATATATGAAGCTAACATGCTTAGACTGCACTAGACCTTAGCTCAGCCCCGATCCACTGTAATTTGCTCAGTTATCTACATCGCCCAAAAAAATTAGCGGTTGAAAAGCAAATCGACCATTGTGGGCAGTGATTTTAGGTCCTACATTTGGCTTGAGACTTGCCAGAAAGAAAAAGAGCTAAATCAGAAAAAGATGTAAATAGCAAGAAGCGATGTGTGTGGAAGGGGGAGGGGAAGAGGGTAATGGAATAAAAGCGAACCGCGCTCAAGTCTCAGCACTAAAGCTACTCCGCGCTTACTACAGAGGCCGGGCCGCCGCCGGGAGCTCTCCCCGTGCAGGGCAGGAGCGGGGGTCGCGGATGCTCACCCCGCGACTCAGGGAAGGGGGTGGCGGGCGCCGGCGCCCCCAGGACACGCGCGGAGTGGCTCCAATTAACACCTTCCTCGCCGTGACCTGGAGCTCCGAGCGGGGCGCGCACGGGGGTGGGGCGGCGAGGAGCGTGTCCCCTCCCCGGGAGGGAGAAGACAGGAGAGGGGAGGACCGCATCCCCGTCACCAGCCCAGGCGCGTCAATTACCCGTGAGGTTCCTCAGCACCGTCCCGTGGGCCCAGAGGCTCAGGACCTGCTGCACCGACAGGTTGATCATGGAGTGGTCGCCCCCCTCCGCCTTCATCTTCCCCGAGGGGCGCCCGCCGCCCTCTCCTCGGGTGCCGGGCGGCGGCGGCGGCGGCTGCGAGGCTTGGGGGGCGGCGGCGGGTGCGCGGCTCCTCCAGGCCGCCGCCGCCGGTGGAGGCTGCGGGACGCCGGGCCGGGCGCTGCTGCTGCTGCAGCCGGAGGGCCTCCGTGGGGCGGCCGCTCAGCGAGTCTCCCAGGCAGCCCCCTCCCCGCCGGGGAGACATTGAGGACGGCGGACGGAGGAGGGAGGGGAGGGGGCCGGGCGCCGTCCCCGCGCGGCCCCCGAGCGAGGACTCGGGGCGGAGGAGGCCGCCGCCGCGCCCTCTCAGGGGCAGCGCCGCGCCGCGGGGGCCGGACACGCGAGGAGGCCGAGGTCACGCCGGGAGGCTGGTGCTGACGGGCAGCCGGCAGGTGCAGCCCCCGACAGGGCCCAGCTCATCGCCGCCGGAGGACGAAGAGACGCGGGACCGGCCGGAGGCTGCGGCAGCACCTGCCGCCCGCCTGCCCGCCCTCGGGTCGCCGACACTCGAGGAACCGCCCCCTCCACCCGCAGCCGGCGGCGGGCCGCTCGTGCGCGCGCGCGCGCGCCTCTCAGCGCCGGTCCCTCCTCCCCTACCCGCCCCGGAGCCGCTGCGCATGCTCACTCCCCCGCTCCCCGCGACCCGCCGCCCTCCGACAGCCGGTCGGCCCCAAAGCCCTCCTCCTCGTTCTCCCCTCGCGCTCCAGCTCGCGTGGCTGACAGCGCCGAGCGTCGGCCCGCAGTGGGGCGGAGGGAAGTGCGGTCTACGTCACTGGCGCCACCGCCGGGCCTTACTGCTGATTGGGCGCTCCAAGGGAACCGCCTCCACACCCCCCACCCCCGGACCCCGGGCGCGCGCCCTGGGAGATCTGGAGACCTGGAGCCCTCGCCCTGGCCCTGCTGGGTGCGCGCGGTGCGGGCGGTGTGGGCGGTGCGGGCGGTGCGGGCGGTGCGGGCGGTGCAAGAGCCCGCGCTGCAGGGGCAGCCCTGACCCAAGGTGGGGCTGCTGAACTCGGTGAGGTGGATGCTGTGACAGTTCACATTTTTGCCTTAAAATGTAATGCTTTTGGTAAAGATGCTTACGTGTAACTTTTTAAAAGGTATAAATATCTCAGCATTTAGATGTATTAATTTGCGGGGTTTTTTTTCTGAGCCTGAATCGAATGACCTGGATAGGTCACTTACTTGCAGAATGCGTGTTAAAACCCCTAAAACACAAATAGACCCGCGTTATCATTCTGCTAATCCCTCTTCCCGCAGCAAGAACTTGGGCCTCCCAGGGTTCCAGGACCTGACATTACCTGTTTACTCCAGGCTCAGCAGGTGTCCTAATCCTCACGGTCATCGCCGGCTCCAGTCCCCCGCTTTTTTGGTGGTAGTATTCTTTTATCTAAATTGTGCCTGTTATTTTTTTCCCTCGAATTTAAACTCGACCTCTCTCCCCATCATTTGCTGTCTTTCTTCATGTCCAGCGTTAGCCAGAGGAGCATCTAAAATCCTACTACAAGTTAAACTCCTCGAAATGTGAAACTTTAAAAAATAAAGATTTAAGTTTTAGCAATAACACAAATATGCAGTAGCCAGCCCCTCCCCCCACCTTTTTTCAACCCTTCTGCCATCTGGATAAAGAAAAATTTACAAAGAGAAGTGAAGAAATACCTGCTATAGCTAAATCATCAAATATATTTGACAAAGCACTGAAGGGTTGAATTACCTGTCAAATGGTGCTCTTGGTGGTCACTTTAAAATAATATTTACCTACACACATTTATTTATTTATTTGTATTTTCTTTTTGATGTCACAACATAAGAGAAATTTTTGCACCATTAATAGGAATTGAGCCAAAACTCATAATGTAGAATTTATCTTCCTCCTAGAATTTAGACTTAATTAGATCTATTAAGATTACAGAATATCAAACCTAAAAGAGGCTTTAACATTTTTTATAGTTTTATTTTACAGATAGGGAAACGGATTCTGTGAATTAAGTGACTTGACAGAGATGACAGCACTTCAGAGCCCAGTTTCTGAATTCCTGGTCTATTATTCTTTCTAGCAACTCCATTATCTTTCTTAACCCACTATTAACTCCCTCACTTTAAGATTCTCGATGGGGAAGTGCAGGTTACCTAATAATATTCTTAAGGGACTTGGCATTACATAATTACTGATGTTAGGGAATGTGACCACATTCAGTGAAGGGTTCACAGCAAACTCCCTGAGCAGGGACTCATTAAACTCTCATATCAGAAACCTTTAGTTAGTTTAAGTTCTTCGGATTGCACACTGTTATTTGAAACACAGTAGCATGCAGTGAAAATATTCAGAACTTGGGACAGTGCCTGGCACATGTACCACAAATATTTGTTGAATGAATCACTGAGTGATCTTCATAGAAAATTAAGCATTGTTCCTGTTCCGAATAAATATTTTTTACAGAATCCAAGTGTTCATGTCAGGAAATGAGAAAAACACAGCAATGAAGCCTCAAGTCAGTAATGTTCTTTGCTACCCAACAACTTCTCCCCTGCTGTTCAGTTCAATTTAATTGGCGTCTATATTTTTTTGGCATCTACGATCTGTAATGTTCTGTGCAAGGTGTTATCTGTAAGATTTGAAGATAAGGTCTCTACTCTCTAGGCTATTTAACTCAGGTTTGCGTTGATAAAGGTAATGATCTTGGATAAAGGTAAAGAATCTTAAAGTTGGAAGCTTATATCCTTAAGAGAATTAGACATTTTCCCAACAGCCAGAGTTATGAAACCCAAAACTGAGTTAATACAAATGAAAGTTATGGAATTTATTTCCTACAGATTTTTGATACTGAATAATATGCCAATTCAGGAATGGTTTAGTCACGATCCTGTTGGAAATCAGGGAACACCCCAAGTGAATCCAAAAATTTCCTTTCAACTCTGTGCCCTTCAGCATGAAACAATTCACAAATGTAGTTCATAAACCAAAATTCCTGGTTTATTTCTCACACATAGGTGAGGGAACACACATTAGCCTTAGTCATTTTAAAAACTGTCCAGAGACAACCTAGAGGAAAGCTCTTAAAATCAATTAAAATATAAAATGATATTGATCCTTTGAGAAAAACATTTTCAGGTATCTTTTCAGCAGCACCCCACTCTACCCGTATTAGTCCATTTTCACGCTGCAGATAAAGACATACCTAAGACTGGGCAATTTATAAAGATAGAGATTTAATTGGACTTACGGTTCCATGTGACTGACGAAGCCTCACAATCATGGCGGAAGGCAAGGAGGAGCAAGTCTCGTCTTACATGGATGGCAGCAGGCAAAGAGAGAATGAGGAAGATGCAAAAGTGGAAACCCCTGATAAAACCATAAAGAGTCAATATCATTCCTCCCCTGGCCCCTGCCAAACCTGATGTCCTTACATTTCAAAATCAATCATGCCTTCACAACAGTCCCCCAAGGTCTTAAGTCATTTCAGCATTAACTCAAAAGTCCACAGTCCAAATTCTCATCTGAACCAAGGCAAGTCCCTTCCGCCTATGAGCATGTAAAATCGAAAGCAAGTTAGTTACTTCCTACATACAATGGTGATACAGGCATTGGATAAATACAGCCATTCAGAATGGGAGACATTGGCCAAAACAAAGGGGCTACAGGCCCCTTGCAAGTCCAAAATCTAGATTGATTCAGCCTGATTCAGCTCAGTCCAGCTCCACGGGTCTTCTTATTTCATACCTGAGGCTGAGGAAGATGTCACGCTCTGAGTATGTGCCATTCTCATGGTATAGGGCTGGAACCAGGACTATAATGGGACACTGGCCTTGCCTGCAAGTCTTGATAACAGACTCTGAAACACTCTGTTATCAAGATAAATAATATACTAATGTAATATTTTTAAAAATAAAAATTCATGCAAAAATCCATGATTAATGAAATACCAAAATTGTAAATAAACATAGAATGTGACCCTGCACTTGCAAGACCTTGTCTCACTCATCTCATCCTTATCACAGCTCTGGCATGAAAAAGAGGGGCAGGGCTAAACTACACAGGTGCACTTAAAGTTCATGGTTAGATATGGGGTCCATGTCACATACATGTCACATGTCCACATTCCCTTGTTTGAAGCAAATTGCATAGTTAAGCCCCTAAGTGAATGGGATAAAAAAGTATATTCTGCCTACAGAGAAGGATGGAAAGAATGAATGGAAGGGGCAACAAATGATAGTGAACAAATAATGCAGTCTAACACAGGCTGAGTGAGGTAAAGTCTTCTACAAATAATATATTTCAGCCTATATTTCTGTGTACTTTTTGTAGTTTGCGCTTTATGAATTTTGATTCTATGTGTTTTAGTGAACACATATGTATGTAAGATTTATGATTTTGTTTTTTTAAATTAAAAATATATTAATTTCCATTATAAAATGCTTTTAAACTTTAGGTGAATCTTGTCTGATGTTAACGTCCTGAGTCCTGCTTTCTGTTTGTATTTGCCTGCCATGTATTTTTCCATTCTTTTTCAACTTTGGAATAATTTTGTTTTAGGAGTTTGACATCGTAATCCAATATGAAATTTCTAATTTAATAGAACTTCTAGATAGTTTCGAGTCATTGATATGATAAATATGTGGTATTACTTGTATCATAGTTATATTATTCTTTCTATTTTTGTTGCTTCTTTTAAAAAGGTATTTCATGGGTATGGTTTGTGTTTCCTTTGTTTATGTGTTCCTTATAATTTGAAAGGATTGATTTGGTTTTTATATTTTATAGTAATCTCTGTTACCATAACCGATACACACTTTGTCCTCTGTTTAGAATGTATCTAGTGACCATTCACTCTCAGCAATCCTAAAATCATATGACTCCACTTCCTTATAATCTGCTCTTCCTCCCCTTCTCCATCAGATTATAATACAGTATATATTTTTTTCTATTTCTTACTTCTACAGCTAACCTACCTAAGTTTTAATCCTGATTTTATTGCTTTACCAGGAGTAAATATTCAACATTCAGTGAGTTACTTAACCTCTATAACTTTCGGTTTTCTCCTCTGTAAAATGTGAACTATAATGTTCCATTATATGTATAATATACATGTTATGCATTATAGATAGTGTATATTTAATTATAATATTTCCTTGAGATATTTTGAGGATCAAAGTACTTAGTATTTAAGTGCTTAGAGTGGAGTTTGGAGCAGTAAATACTCAATGAATACTAGTTTTTATTACTGTAACATTTAAATGTTAATAGATTTTTTAGAACTGTATGGGAATGGCAATCTTCTAAATAGTTATTTGTTTTAAAGAACAAGCAGAAAGAACTTGTGAAGGATTCTCTTGATGGGCAAGAATCTACCTCTTTCCCACCTTTTTTTTTTTTTTTTTTTTAAGAGTGATGAATTCATATGACTGTAAACTCTCATGATATGACATGTGATCAGTGAAAAGTCTCCACCGACCCCTGGCCCCCAGCCACTTAGGTCCATGCTGCCTGGGAGTCACTTGCCCTTCCTGGGCCATAACACTGTTTCCTTTAGTAAAAGTGTAGAAAGTGATGTTTGGGCATGAAGAAATAATTTAATGTAGGATGGAAACTGTAGTATTAATAGAAGGTAAGTGATAAAATTGAGAATACAGGAGAAATGCAAGTTTAGTGACAAATGTCCATTAAAAATAGCCCTATTCTGCTCCCAAACCTAGACCGTTTACACAATATTGGTAAGAAAATGGGTTTTTGGGGCTCCCAACTATATGCAGCATTTTAGTTAGGGAAAGAGTATTAGTCAGGATTCTCCCAGAGAAACAGAACCAATAGGTTGCATATGTATAGAAAGACATTTATTATGAGGAATTGGCTCACATGATTACGAGACTGACAGGACCCAGTATCTGCAGGGTGAGTTGGCAAGCTGGCAACCAAGGAGAGCCAATGGTATAGTTCCAGTCTGAGACTGCATGCCTGAGAACCAGGAGAGCCAATGTTTCCATTCAAAGACAAGGAAGAATTCTCCCTTACTTGGGGGAGCCTTTTTACTCTATTCAGGTCTTCAGCTGACTGGATGAGCCCCACCCACATGAGGGAAGGCAGTCTGCTTTATTTCATCCACCAAAGTAAAATTACTCTCACCTAAAAACACCCTCACAGAAACACCCCAAATAATGTTTGACGAAATAACTGGATGTTCCACGGCCCAGTCATGTCGACACATAAAATTAACCATAATTCTATTTAACACACAAAATTAACCATCTGAGAAATTCAGGAGATTTGAAGACACCTGGGTTATACAGTATGTTCAACAAGGCATGACCCTCCTATTATTGAAAGAAGCTTTGAAACGAGAAGTGGAGTTGTCGTGAACAGCTTGAAAACCATCGTTTATTTAACACTTTCTTTCATATACCAATCTGTAAACTGTTAACTGCCACAACACCCTTTTAAGGTTGTGCTGTTATTAGCTTCACTTTTCAAATAAGGAAATTGTGACTCTGAGCAGCCAGTAACCTGCCAAGGTCACATAGCCCAATACTGTCTGAATCCAAATCCCCAAAATTTAACCATTACTTCCTCAATTTGCCCCTTGTTTTAATAAGACTTCTGAGGCTCAAAACTTACAGGAACTTTAGATCTGCTTGTTGAATGACTTTTGAGGCAGAGATATTCACTGTTCACTAAAATCTCTTCTTCCTGGGCATACAACCTGATACATTTCCCAGCCACCCTTGCAGGGAAGTATGGCCTTGGAACGTGCCCAGATGTGATGTGTGCCACTTCCATGCCTGGCATATCAAAACCTCTTTTAACTGTTGCTCCATACTCTTATTACTTTTCTGACTCATTGGGATGGTGACACTCCAGTATTTTTGAAAGTCACATATCAAAGATGTCAAAGCCAAAGATATCAGCCTGGGTTCTTGAAAGAGTGCATAGAACAGGACACGGAACCCCCAGCTGATCTAGAATCCCCTTTGAACTTCCTTAGCATAGAGCTTATAAAAGAAAATAAAATTTTAAGACCCTCTGAATTTATTATGCCAACAGGGAAGGTAAGCCCTGGAGACTGAGTCATGTCACCTGTTTGGAATTCTGCTTCTTAGGTTGTAGCTTAACTCTCTTCCTCATTGTTCTTGTTCTGTAAATGACTAAGAGAGCCCAGAGCCCAGATCTTCCCTTCCAATCACTGATCTTTGTTATAGATTAGCTGCCTCCTTTATTGTCCTGTGTCTAACTTAGACCAGATGGTGCTCAAGACCCCATAACAGTTACATCTTCCATGTGGAATGTTAAATGTACCTTTCCCAAGGGAAAAAGAGCACCTTTTGCTAATCAGATCATTGTAACTATGCATTAAAGCTTAGATAACTTCTACACTTTGGAACACTGGGTTCCGTTCTTTGGAATCTGTACTTCCCAGGTGGGCCATCCCCACATTGTACTTGAACACACTCTCCTTAAACTAGATTTTGACCATTTTGATTATTTTAGATTAGCAAGCTATTGTATTTTGGGACTTTTCCTTCAGTGGTTTAGCTTCCCTAATTAGTATTCCAATACTGCTCTGATAAGAATGCATTATTTTGTATTCCAGGTTTCCAGTGATTCTGTTTTTGAAGTCAATTGGTGAATTCAGCTTACTAATCAAAGCTAGATGATCCAAATTTTCTATAGACACAAACAATTTGAGCATATCTTGTCTACCCACAAAATCCTGCCACCTTGCAACTGGCAAAGGCTGTTTCCTAGAGAATTCATCCACACTACCTTTCTTCACTTATATGACTTTCTAAGTTTTTATATAATGTACATAATAAATGTCACTCCAACACCCTTCTCCATATTAAAGTTCTGTCCAATTGGGTACCTAACCCAATCCATCATAAATTGAATTCAACTAGAAATATTAGTTGCATTAAAAAAATTGAAACTCTGAAAGTAAATTTTCCCAATGGTCTTTTTTTCTTTCTTTTTTAAAATTATTTTTTAATTTTTTAATTATTATGAATACATATTACAATTATTTTTAAATTAAATTTTAATTTTTAAATTATGGGTACATAATAATTGTATTGATGGTGTACATGTGAGTTTCGATACAGGCATACCATTGATCATGACCAAATCAGAGTAATTGGGATATCCTTAGTCTCAATAATTCATTATTTCTTAGTGTTAGGAACATTCCGATATCACTCTTTCAGTTATTTTAAAACATACAATACATTTTTGTTAACTATGGTCACCCTATTTTGCTACAGAATACTAGCTCTTACTCATTTGATCAAACTATAATTTTTGTGCCCGTTAACCATTCATTCTTTATCTTTTTTTTTTTTTTGAGACGGAGTTTCACTCTTGTCACCCAGGCTGGAGTGCAGTGGTGTGAACTTGGCTCATTGCAACCTCCGCCTCCCAGGTTCAAGTGATTCTCCTGCCTCAACCTCCCAAGTAGCTGGGATTACAGGCATGTACCACCGTGCCCAGCTAATTTTTGTATTTTTGGTAGAGACGGGGTTTCACCATGTTGGCCAGGCTGGTCTCAAACTCCTGACCTCAAGTGATCTGCCTGCCTTGGCCTCCCAAAGTGCTGGAATTACAGGCTTAAGCGACCAGACCCGGCCTGGTAACCATCATTCTAATCTTTATCTGCATGCATTTAATTATTTAATTTTTAGCTCCCACATATGAGTGAGAACATGTGACACTTGTCTTCTGTGCCTGGCTTATTTCACTTCACATGTCTTCCAGTTCTATCCTAGTTGTTACAAGTGACAAGATTTGATTCTTTTTTATGGCTGAATAATATTCCATCGTGTATATGCATCATATTTTCTTTATCCATTCATCCATTGATGGACGCTTAGGGTGATTCCATATCTTGGCCATTATGAATAGTGCTGCAACAAACATCGGAGTGCAGATATCTTGTCAATGCTTCATGAAAAGCATTCCTTTGGAAATATACCAAGCAGTGGGATTGCTGGATCATATGGTAATTCTATTGTTAGTTTTTTGAGGAAACTTAATGCTATTCTCCACAGTGGCTGTACTAATATACTTTCCTACCGATAGTGTACGAGTGTTCCCCTTTATCTGCATCCTCCCCCAGCATTCATTATTGCTTGTCTTTTGGGTAAAAGCCATTTTAACTGGTGTGAGATGATATCTCGTTGTAGTTTTGGTTTGCATGTAACTGATGATTAGTGATGTTGAGCATTTTTTCACATACCTGTTGCCCATTTATATGTCTTCTTTTGAGGAATGTCTATTCAGATCTCTTGCCCATTTTAAAATCAGATTATTAGACTTTTTTCTTATTGAGTTGTTTGAGCTCCTTATAAATTGTGCTTATTAATTCCTTGCCAGATGAGTAGTTTGCACATATTTCTCCCATTTTGTGGGTTGTCTCTTAACTTTGTTGATTGTTTCCTTTGCTGTGCAGAAGCTTTTTAGTATGATGGGATCCCAGTTGTCCATTTTTGCTTTAGTTGCCAGTGTTTTTGAGGTATAGCTCAAGAAATCTTCGCCCAGATCAATGTCTTAGAACATTTCCCTGATGTTTTCTTTTAGTAGTTTCATAGTTTGAAGTCCTAGTTAAATTTAAGTCTTTAATCTGTTTTGATTTGATCTTTGTATGTGGTGAGAGATAAGGGTCTAGTTTCATTCTTTTGCATATGGATATCCAGTTTTTCCAGCGCCATTTACTGAAGAGACTTTCCTTCCCCCAATGTATGTTTTTGGTACCTTTGTCAAAAATGAGTTCACTCTAAATGCAGGGATTAATTTCTGGGTTCTGTATTCTCTTCCATTGGTCTGTGTGTCAGTTTTTATGCCAGTACCAGACTGTTTGGGTTCCTATAGCTTTGTAGTATTAATATAATTTGAAATCAAGTAATATGATTTCTCCAGTTGTGTTCTTTTTGCTCAGGAGAGCTTTGTCTATTCAGGGCTTTTTGTGGTTCTATATAAATCTTAGGATTTTTTTCCTATTTCTGTGATGAATATTGAATAGTCATTTTTTTATGCCTTCTTACATAACTTTTTCAAGCTCATATTGTAAATATCTGGGTTAATTGGGAAACTAATGACAATATCTGGCCTATTGTAAAAGTATGAGATTGAATACAAATTTGTAATTTTTATCACTTTCATTTCATTATACTAATTATGTGTGTTAAAAAATAGAATACTTTTTTCCTACCCTTGAAGACCTTAGCATCTATTTAAGGGAGAATAAAAGATACATTAGAAACAATAAAGAAATAGGTAACAAACAGTTACTGAGAACAGATGTACATATGTATATGTATCATATCAAATATATTTATATAATACTAATAAATATATTTGCATTCTATAATCCATATCACATTATAATTGTACATATTGTATGCAATATATATAATATGTATGTATTATGTTTTATTTGTATAATGTATATAGTCATGCATCACTTAATGAGGATTCTTTCTGGGAAATGCATCATTAGTCAGTTTTGTCATTGTGTGAACATCGTGGAGTGTATTTACACAAATCTAGATAGTATAGCCTACTTCACACCTAGGCTAGATGGTACAGCCTATAGCTCCTATGCTACAAACCTGTACAGCAGGTTACTGTACTGAATACCGCAGGCAATTGTAACATAATGGGAAGTATTTGTGCATCTAAACACATCTAAATTTAGAAAAGGTACAGTCGCAATACGGCATAAAAGATAAAAATTGGTAGAACTCTATAGGGCACTTACCATGAATGGAGCTTGTAGGATTGGAAGTTGCTGTGGCTGAATCAGTGGGTGAGTGGTGAGTGAGTGTGAAGGCCCAGGACCTTACTGTACACTAGTATAGACTCTATACACACTGCACTCTTAGGCTACCTTAAATTTGTTTTAAAAATGTTTCTACAATGATAAATTAGTCTTAGATTACAGTAACAATTTTACTATATAAACTTTTAAATTTTAAAAACGTTCTGACTTTTTGTAATAACACTTAGTTTAAAACACAAACATATTTACAGCTATACAAAAATATTTTCATTATTTCTGTCCCTTTTCCATAAGCTTTTTTCTGTTTGCAAAACTTTTTTTTTTTTTTTACCTTTTAGATTCTTTTGTTAGAAACTAAAACACAAACATACGCATTAGCCTAGGCCTAAACAGGGTCAGGCTCATCAATATCACTGTCTTCTGCATCCACATCTTGTGCCATGGACAGTCTTCGGAGGCAGTAACACGCATGGAACTGTCATGTCCTATGGTAACAATGCCTTCTTCTGGAATCCCCCTGAAGGACTTACCTGAGGCTGTTTTATGTTAACTTTTTTTTTTTTGAGACAGAGTCTCACTCTGTGGCCCAGGCTAGAGTGCAATGGTGCAATCTCGGTTCACCGCAACCTCCATCTCCCGAGTTCAAGCAGTTCTCCTGCCTCAGCCTCCCAAGTAGCTGGGATTATAGGCGCCGACCACCACACCTGCCTAATTTTTTGTATTTAGTAGAGACGGGGTTTCACCATGTTGGCCACGCTGGTCTTGAACTCCTGACCTCAGGTGATCCACTGGCCTCGGCCTCCCAAAGTGCTGGGATTACAAGCATGAGGCACCGCACATGGCCCATAGTTCTTTATTATCATTCTTTAAATACAATTGTGTATTAAATGTAATTGTATGTGTTCTACTTTGATATGACTGGCTCTAGGGGAGGTTTGTTTACATCAGCATCACCATAAACACATAAATAATGCATTGTGCTATGACATTAGGATGTCTACAATGTCATTAAGGGATAGGAATTTTTCAGCTCCATTATAATCTTATGGAACCACTGCCATATTTTGGTCCATTGTTGACCAAAATGTCATTATACAATGCATGACTATGTATTATATGTAATATATATGTATTATTATTTGTATTAAAATATATGTGTGTGTATATATATAGCACATATAATGTGTTTACTCAGCAAATGTATTACATTTATTACATAATATATATAACATATATGTGTGTACTCATAATATATATATAAATGTGTACCCAGTCACTGATATATATATTGCACAAATGCTTAGGGAATTATACAAATAGAATAAGATGAATGGCCTTCCTCATAGCCATGGTCATGTCACCTAATTTCCAGTTTGAAAAAATGCTTGTGTCAGCTAGAGCAGACTGTCAACCATCTTAGTTTCTTCATCTTTCCAGATGACCAAAGGAGTTTAAGACAGTTGTAAAAGTCAAATTAACAAATATCTCTTGAGTAAGACACTGAGTTAGGCAATGGCTGAATAGATGTCATCTTTCAAAATTAGGCCAAGGGTTGCATGTAAGCCAACAAGTTGCACAACAAAATGTGACTTCCTGCCTGCAACCAAGGAGGGTTGCTTGCTTCTGAGTCTGGCTGCCAAGGGAGCTTCCCCTTTAATTTCAACTTCCTTATATTCGTCCTGGATTTTCAACATCCAAAGTGCAGTTTAGTATTTTATTGTAAAACACAATACACGAAGTACAGTAGAAGGATGAATAAAGATTTTAATTGACTCCAAGGTGAAGATTAGGCCCTGACAAATTCCTGGTCCATGTGTAAAGAGAGGCCCATTTAAAGGATCTCATTGCTAAGAGAGCAGATCTTATGTTAGGTTCTTACCAAAGTTAAAAAAAAAAAATCTCATTGTGATTTAGTTAATGACCTTCTTTTCTCTTTCTCTGGAACCTTTGGAAAAGTTACTTAAAGAGAAGACAAAAAGGCCCTTTTGCCCTTTGCTCATCTTCCCTCCCTTCTGAAAGTTCGAACATGGTGTGAATAGATAATTAAACATTTTTGAATTATTGTTTATTCCTTTCTATTCTTTGTAAACCTTTGAAAAGCAAGACCATTTCCTTCTCATATATACTGAGGTCTAAAATATAAGGAAAATAATAAATCCGTGAGTTTAAATTGATCACTTACTTTGAAATTACTGAGTAGACGTCCACCCCTTAAAATAGAAATACACTCCTTGAAAGTCTTATTATTGCTCCAGTCAGAGTTGCCTGTTAGGGCTGTTAATGACTGCAGAAAGATTTATGTATAATACATAACTTCAAAAAACTTATATTGAAAAGCTTGCCTAGTTTGAAGTCATTGGGAATTTAAGCCAACAAGGTTGATTTTCCATTTAAAATCAGAATTTTGTTTTTCATATTTAGGTATTTTAAAACAGCTTTGATAAATATTTGGTCCATTTTTTAAAAAGCCCTCAATGGTGTGAATGTGTATAAAGTGAGGGTAGATTCGGTGTTTGGATATAGTCAGAAGTTGTTTGGTGTTGTGTCAGTTAAATGACCAGCCTGGGAAATAGTTATTTTGATCAAAACTGAGGTGTGTCTTAAGAGGTAAAACCTTTGTCTGAGTAATTCATAACCTGGTTTTGAAGAAAATTTCAAAAATGTTTGAGCTAGGCCGGGCGCAGTGCCTCAAGCCTGTAATCCCAGCACGTTGGGAAGCCAAAGCGGGTGGATCACAAGGTCAGGAGTTTGAGACCAGCCTGGCCAATATGGTGAAAGCCCGTCTCTACTAAAAATATAAAAAAATTAGCCAGGAGTGGTGGCAGACGCCTGTACTCCCAGCTACTCGGGAGGCTGAGGCAGGAGAATCGCTTGAACCCAGGAGGCAGAGGTTGTAGTCAGCCAAGATCGGGCCATTGCACTCCAGCCTAGGAGACAGAGCGAGACTCCATCTCAAAAAAAAAACTATTTGAGCTAATGGTAACAACATTAGAATACGAGTCATACCTTGCAGAGTGTCTTCTCTGAAGGGTAATATCAACTGGGAATTATAAATGATACAAATGTGACTATAAAGTAAAATACTAACTAACTAAAAATATTTTACTTTACAGTCACATCTCTTGAAATCTTTCATTTGCACCAGATTTGGTCTTTGATAAAGATATCATATCATCTCCAAATTTTTTAGCTATTTTCCTCTCCTTGGAGATCTTATTTATTTTCTGTGTTTAAATATACACGAATAACTCCTATTAAAAGAGAAACAAAATCAAAAACAACATTTACTTTATTGTTTACCTGACTCATCTAAGATCACTTTTTCCTTTCCCCTACAATAAAAGTTCTTCAAAGAATAACACAGTATATTGCCAACATTTAACTGAGTTCCCTTTTTTCCCTGGTGATGGGGTCCTGCTCTGTTGCCCGGGCTGGTCTCGAACTCCTGGCCTCAAGCAGTCCTCCTGCCTCTGCCTTCCTAGTGGTTGGGATTACAGGTGTGAGCCACCGCACCTGGCTTTAACTGAGTTCTTTCTATGGGGCAGACACTGTGCTAAGCGTTTTTTCATGTTATATTCAGCCTGCCTATGAGCAAAGTGTTATTCTCCTTACTTTAAGGATGAGTATATTAGTTTCCTGATGCTGCCATAATAAAATACTATAAACTGTTGGCTTACAATAGCAGAAATTTATTTTCTCATAGTCCTAGAGGCTAGTAGTCCAAAATCAAGGTGTTGGCAGGCCCCCTCTGAAGCCTCAAGGGGAGACTGTGTTCCATGCTTTTTTCTTAGTTTCTGGTGTTGCCAGCAGTCCTTAGCGTTCCTTGTCTTGCAACTGCATAACCTCAGTCTCTACCTCTGTCATCACATTGGGTGTCTTCCCTGTGCATGTCTCTCTCCGTGTCTCTCTCTTCTTCTTATAAGGACACCAGTCATATTGGATTATGGAGCCACCCTTCTCCATTATAACCTCATTTTAACTAGCTATGTCTGTAATGACCCTACTGCGAAATAAGGTCACATTCTGATCTGGGAAGGACATGAATTTGGGGGACCACATTCAACCCAGTGCACTGGGACTTAGATAAACTTCTACCCGTTAAGTTGTGCAGTTTGGGTGGAATCAGGATTCAGGTACTGTGGCCATCGGAGCCTGTCATCATAACTGCTTCACTATTTGACCTGACCACTGGCCCATCGCCTTTCCTCCTTCATCCATGTGATGCCGTTTCCAGTCCCAGATTGCCATTGAAACTCTTCTCCCAAAGGACCTCACCTTCTGGATCATCCGATTTCTTCCTGCCCTGGTGGTGACATCCTCCTCCTTAGCAGTCTGCTCCCTTGGTTCTCTGGCCACACTCTGAGCCTTATACTCCAGACCGAGTGTTACCTCTTGCGCTTGCTCATCTTACTTAGCCTATGTCCTAAATGTGGGTGCTTCCCAACTCACATTTCTCTGTCCTTCCCTTCACATTCTTTCTTTCTGAAATCTCTTCCATTCTCAGTTTCAGTTGTAACTGCTATGCCTTTGGCTCCCTCATCTATGTCAGTCTGTTTCTGCCTGCTGCCCTCTCCCCTGATCTCTAGCCCCATACCTTCAAACTCCTGTTGGACGAGAAGTCCTACCATCATCTCTAGCCCAGCATGCTCAAGCCAGGTATTTTTCTTCCTTGAAAAGCTTTCATCCTGTCTCACCATGTGCACTGACACACATGTCCTGGCCCAAATCTTTGCCGTCTCATGGAAGGAACACTACAGCAATGCCCTAGTTAACTGACTTAATGCCAGTCTCCACCCTTCCAGTGTGTCTTGCATAACCTTGACCAACTAATCTCTCCAAACCCAATTATTGTTATTCCCTGTGCTCAGCCATTCCCTATGTTCTGCTGCTTCATGTTTACACTCCTCTGACATCTCTTTATCCACCATCTTCACCTAGTATAATTTCCCATGGCTTCAACATGCACTTGTAGTCTAGTTAGGCATTGCTTCTCTGCAAAACTGAGCATATTCTCATTTCTATGCTTTGACTTATGTTATCCACTTGACCTTTTATCCTCTCCAATCTTACCTCTTCCATCAGGCCCTGGATCAAATCTCACCTCCTCTAGGCAGTTCTCTCTGACCATTTCAGGTTTTATTCATTTCAGTGGAGCCTCAAGGAAAGAATAACAGAAAAGTAGTCAGAAATGCAGGATGGACTTGCTCTCTCTGTGTCCTCTGTTCTTGGCTTCTATGTTTATATTTGCTCCATCTTTCTCTCTCTCATCTCAGAACTTCTAAAAATCAGCATACACATTACTCTGAGCTGTCCTGTTTTATTAATTGTTGCTTTATGTCTCTTCCCAACTATTTTATCAGACAAATGAGGGCAAAGGCCACAACTCATCTTTTTTTCCTTAATACCTATACTACCTAACACGATATTGAATACGTATTAAACAGTTTTCACTTAATTTACTTAATAAAATTTCACAATAAGTTGAGTGGAGTTTCTTACAGAAGTGCCAAAAAACTGTTTCCGAAACCTAATGTGTTCTAGACACTAGTTTTCTAAGCCAAAAATATTTCACCGAAGGTAGACAGAGTCTGTAATGTGAAATGTGAAGATAATTTCCTCAATTGTATAAGCAAAAATTAGTTTTCAGGATATTTTAGAGTTGTGTTAATTCTCTGCTTTTTTCGGTTTTCTAGAAAAATCCTTAAAGCTATAATAAACAATATAAATTATATTGGTAATACTGGAAAATTTTTATTCAGCAATGTTAGTGAATGTTATTCTTTTTGTCTTAATCACTAAATATATGTCACATACATTTATGCTGAACCCATGCCAAATTTCTGAAAATGGAACTCATTGACATTCAAAAGACAAAAAATACTCAAGTGCTTCATTCCAACAGTGTTAAAACTATTGTCTGTATTGTAAATAATAGTAAGGCAAACAAAACCTGATTTCTTTTCCATGAATAACATGAAGGGATTAGAACTTTTTGAAAATGAATCTGAAAGACTGGGCACAGTGGCTCTCACCTATAATCCCAGCACTTTGGGAGGCCGAGGTGGGTGGATCACCTGAGGTCGGGAGTTTGAGACCAGCCTGACCAACATGGTGAAATCCTGTCTCCACTAAAAATACAAAAATTAGCCAGGCATAGTGGTGGGCGCCTGTAGTCCCAGCTACTCGGGAGGCTGAGGCAGGAGAATCACTTGAACCTGGGAGGCGGAGGTTGCAGTGAGCTGAGCTTGCGCCATTGGACTCCAGCCTGGGTGACAGAATGAGACTCCATCTCAACATCTCAAAAAAAAAAAAAAAAAAGAAAAGAAAAGAAAAGAAAAAGAATCTAAAGAAGTCACTGAATGTCAAATAGTAATCATTTTCTGGTAATCTACTCTCTCTACTCAGGAAAATATATGTAAACGTTTGACACTGAACTTTTATGAGAGCAGAGATGGTCTAAATAGTTCTACATTCAGCACTTTGGTGAGTGTGCAGGAAGCACCATAAGTTTACAGCTAAAATGGACCCTAAATTTACTATCCAGAATCGGTAAGGAACTTAAAACAACTCAGCAAGAAATAAAACAAGTAACCTCATTAAAAAATGGGCAAAGGACATAAACAGACACTTCTCAGAAGAAGACATATAAGTAGCCAACAAACATGAAAAAAATGCTCATCAACACTAATTATCAGAGAAATGCAAATCAAAACCACAGTGAGATACCATCTTACTGTACTGTACCACCTGAATACTGTACTGTACTTTACTGTACTGTACCATCTGAATAGTAGCCATTCAGAATGTCTACTATTAAAAAGTCAAAAAATAACAGATGCTGGTGAGGCTGCAGAGAAAAGGTAATTGCTTACACACTGTTTATGGAAATGTAAATTAGTCTAGCTGCTGTGGAAGACAGTTTGGAGATTTCTCAAAGAACTTAAAACAGAACTACCATTTGACCCAACCATTCCATTACTGAATATATACCCAAAGGAAAAGAAATCATTCTACAAAACAGACACATGCACTCTTATGTTCATCACAGCAGTATTCACAAGCACAAAGACATAGAGTCAACCCAGATGCACATCAATGGTGAACTGGATAAATAAAATGTGGCACATATATACTAGGAAATACTATGTAGCTATAAAAAATAATAAAATCATGTCCTTTGCAGCAGCATGGCTGCAGCTGGAGCCCATTATCTTAAGAAAGTGAATGCGGGAACAGAAAACCAAATACTACATGTTCTTGCTTATAAGAGCTAAACATTGAGTACACAGGATATAAAGATGGGAATAGTACATACTGGAGACCTCTGGAGGGAAGAGGGAATGGAGCATGTGTTGAAAAATTACCCATCGGATACTATGCTCACTGCCTTGGTGATGGAATCATCCATACCCCAAACCTCAGTACCATGCAATATACCCATGTAACAAGCCTGCATTTATACCGCCTGAATCTAAAAGTTGAAATTATTAAAAATAAATAAAATGGGCCCTCAGATTGAGGGAATAGATAAAAGAGGGGCTATCACCATGGGTGAAGCCAAAAATATATGGACTATGATTAAGGCTGGTTGGTTGTTTATAGGAGAAAACCTCCCACAAGCCACATTAATTTTTGTATTATTTGAGCCTTTTTAACGGAAACTCAACTTGACCAAAAAAAAAAAAAAAGAAGAAAGGTTGGGATTTGGGTATTATTATTATTATTTTTGAGATGGAGTCTCTCTCTGCCATCCAGGCCAGAGTGCAGTGGCACAATCTCGGCTCACTGCAACCTCCGCCTCCCAGGTTCAAGTGATTCTCCTGCCCAGCTTCCCAAGCAGCTGGGACTACAGGCGTGCACCACCATGCCCGGCTAATTTTTTGTGTTTTTAATAGAGATGGGGTTTCACCACATTGGCCAGGCTGGTCTCAAACTCCTGACCTCGTGATCTATCCTCCTCCATCTCCCAAAGTGCTGGGATTACAGGTATGAGCCACTGTGCCTGACCTGGAGTTGGGTATTATTAATCATTACAATGATTGAGGGGTTTCACAGAATCAAAAGGCGGGAATGAAACTGGAGTTCTGGAAGGAAGTGAAACCAGCAACTGACAGCTGACAGAATCCAGGAAGTACTGTGTGTACATCTTTGCTTCTCCTTTTTGCATCTTCTCCTATCTTCCTTCTCCTTAAAGACTTCCTTTCTCTGGTCTTCAGGCTTCACAGTGGGCTATGGCTGCAGGACACATGAAGAGATAAACTTTACTGTTGGACTTAATTTAGAAATTCTTGGGTGACAGCCTAATTGCCCCAGTTAAATCAGATTGCCAGAACTTGAACAATCAACTGTGGCCATGGAACTGATTATCTACTATAAATTTGGTTGCCCAGAGACTGCTTCTGTGGTTTTAAGCATAATGTTGAAATGTTCAGTTTTGTGACTTGCCCTAAATTTCATCAGGGTCAAGGGAAGAAATGAGCATACAAAATAAACTTAATGTAACAGTAGATGACAAAAACAAATTTGTTTCATAATTAATTCCTTGAATCATGCTTGTTTAACATTAAAATTACATTTTGGATAGGGGATAGGGAATAGTGTTATTTTCATTAAAAAACAATCATTATAAGTTTGGCAGATACTTCAGAAATAGATGTCTATTGGAAGTACAATTTGGATATAACTTAAAATTAGAATTTATGTCTTCAGCAAATAGAAATGCAGAAATCATGAAATGAAAGCTAATATCGCTGTAGTACATGAATACAAAAGTAATTGAATCTCAAGGAGTCTTGAAAAAAATTACATGCAAGTTAACATTAGGTTGAAAAATGCATTATCCAAATGTTTTCTTCCCCCATCTCCTATGATCTTGTATGAGATTATACAAATTTTATGACATCATATTCAGAAGATTAGGAAGACCACCGGAGTAATATACTGTGGGCAAAATAAAATATTTTGGGAAGACTACCTCAAAATGTCACTTTTGGTGATTTCTGGGTTGTGTGATGATGAGTAATTTTTTTTTTTTTTTTACTTTATATATTATTTTTGGAGCTGTTAGTGAAAATCTGTTGCTTTTATAATTTAAAAAGATTGTTTTTATAAAAAGAAAAAGAGTACCCTGCAGTAGAAATATCACTATATTCGTGGAAACAGTGCTTTGATTAGCTGATATTACATTACCAATATAGAAATAGGAAAGATAACACATCAGATTACCATACCAGACAAAAGCACTGCTGAACATTCAGATTCCTTTTGCATAAACTTTTCCATTTAAATATGCAATTGTTTCAGCACCTTTTGTTGAAAAAATTTTCCTTTGTCCCCAGTATAATTACTTTGGTGCATCTGTTGAAAATTAATTGACTGTGTAAGTGTGAGTCTGTTTCCAGGCTCTCTATTCTGTTCCATTGACATTTGTTAGATCTTATGCCAATACCATATACTATCTTGATTAACTTTAGCACATTTTGAATTCAGATAGGGTAAATCTTTCAATTTTCTTCTTCTTTTTCATGTTTGTTTGGGTCTTTTGGGTCTTCTAATCTATGAACATAATATATATCTTCATTTATTTGAGTTTTCCTTAATTTATCTCAACAATGTTTTGTAATTTTTAGTGTAGAAATTTTGTATGGTTTTATTTAATTTATTTGTAAGTATTTTACATATTTCTAATTGCTATTGTAAGTGGATTTTTAAAAATTTTTCAATTATTTGCTGCTAGTACATAAAAGGACGATTGTGGAGTATTGACCATGTATCCTGTAATATTGTTAAATTTGCTTATTAGTTCTAGTGGTTGCTTATACATTCTTTAGAATTTTCTACATCAACGAACATTATATTCTTTATTTCATTTTCTTGCCCCATTTCATAGGCTAGGACTTCTATTACAACATTAAGAGGGTACATCTTTGCCCTGAGTCTAATCTTGAAGGGAATACGGTTAGTCTTTCACCACTAAGCATTATATTAACTGTAAGAATTTCATAAATATCCTTTATCAGCTCAAGGAAATTTCCATCTTTTCTTAGTTTACTTAGAGTTTCTTAGGGTTTTATGTATGTATGAACTTAGATTTAGAAGATACAAGTTCAGTTTTGTTACATAATTACATTGCATAGTGGGGAAGTCTGGGCTTTTATTGTACCTGTCATCCAAATAGTAAACGTTGTACCCAATAGGTAATATTTCAACCCTATCTCCCTCCTAGCCTCCCACCTTTGGAGTCTCCAGTGTCTATTAGTCCACTCTGTATGTTCATGTGCACCCATTGTTTAGTTCCATCTTATAAGTGAGAGCATGCAGTATTTGACTTTCTGTTTCTGAGTTATTTCACTTAGGACAATGGCCTCTAGTTCAATCCTTATTGAGCAAAAGACATGATTTCATTCTTTGTTATGGTTGAGAAGTAAAACAGATGTATATATAATATGATATCCTCTTTGTCAAATCATCCATTGATAAATACTTAGGTTGATTACATAACTTTACTATTGTGAATAGCACTGTAATAAACATATGAGTGCAGTTGTCTTTTTAGTATAATGATTTATTTTCCTTTGGGTAGATACTTAGTAGTGGGATTGCTGGATCAAATGGTAGTTCTATTTTTAATTCTTTAAGAAATCTCCATACTGTTTTGCATAGAGGCTGTACTAATTTACGTTCCTACCAACAGTATATAAGTGTTCCCTTTCTATTGTATCCTCATCAACACTTGTTGGATTTTTGGCTTTTTAATCATGGCCGTTCTGGCTAGTGTAAGATGATATTTCACTGTGGTTTTAATTTGCATTTCTCTGATGATTAGTGATGTTGTACTTTTTTAAAATATGTTTCTGGGTCACTTGTATGTCTTCCTTTGGACATGTTAAAATGTAAACCCAACAAATGAATGTAAACAACCAGATGTGGAACATCTTTGGATTACTTTCTATTCAAACTCTAATTCTGTCTTTATGGCCACATAAAAAAGATGAAATCTACATTGAAATCTCGGTTTGGTGAGTTCACAGTTTCTGCTGCTGGTTGGTAATTTCCTTAACTACCCATTCCATATTTTTAACAATACTAAAACACCCATTAGCCAATGATCAATCCTGTGCTTTATTGTAATATTTTATAAGATATATTCCTTCTCCTCACACCTCCTTAACATTTACTTTGTGAAAGAACTGGTAACTAATAATACCTGATAATTAGATTCATGACATTATGCTCAAAATTACTTTACTAAAATATCCCTAGCTTGCCAACAAAAGAAATAGAATGTTCTTTTAATGCTGTATTCTGAAAGGAAAAGTCTTCAAAGAAGGAAAGGTCAAATAGTGGCCACTCAACAGCAGATTTTTAGTGTTTAATATATTCAGTGAAAGGTCTGTGGATTTATTCAGTGATTAAGTGGCCTACATACAACTCACAGCTTTTCCTCTAAATATCAAATATAAAAAGAAAAACTATTAGGCATTTTCAATGGTTTTTAGGTACTTGTAGGAAGTTCTGGCTTTATGTATAGTTTTTTAATATATGTGTCTACTGTTAAATTAAGATCCTATTTTTATATCAACATTTATGTTAAGCAGTGCAAAGTTACTTGACCTCTTGTCTGTTGAAGTGTTTCTTAGTTATGGTTTGAGACGCTTTCATCCAATTTCATAACTTTCATTCTCAAACTTCATCAAAAGGAAGAATACACAGGACCTTCAGTAATATGCAAACAGTAAGAAAAAAAAAAACTTTAAGTGAGATAAATAGGGAGTTTTATATGTGGTAGGTGGAAGCTCTTTGTCTTTTTGTCTGCGTTTTGGCCTTAACCTCCAACATTGAAAGTTGGCAGAGAATGTATCAGGATTGAATAAGTCAGCTCAGTACACATTGGCGTGGTGTTCAGTGTAAGCTATTCTATGACCGAGGCCACCAGTGAACTGCTTTTGACTGTTGAAGAACATTTAAGAACTGTGAGGTACTGTTCTAAGAAAACATGTTTAAGGTCCTGGATAATGTGCCTCATTGTTGGAGCACATTTCTTTATAGTAATTCTCTGTGGTTCATTGAGATTCTAGATTATCTTGTGGAGCCTTGAGGAATTTCCCAGCATGTTTCATTTCAGCATCAAGTATGGTTGTCAACCCTGTGGCTTCTTCAAATCAAAATTTACAATAAATATAAATATCTTCAAGCTCTTTCTGTAATGCAACACTGCAGTCAAACTGCCTATTTTTAAGAAGACATTGGAGGTGTGGCCCTGGAGATTTTTTCCAAATGGTCTTTCTGAAAATAGGACACTTTTATGAACAACAATGATTTGTAATTAAATCAAAATGTTAATGCACTACAGAGAACAAAAGCTCAACCAGCTAGAAAGGTATTCCATCTAACATTGGTGTCATCCTTTATATGATCTAAACACAAAACAATTGCTAGCAAAAACATTTCAAAAGCATCATGCATGCCTGTACATTGTGAATAGCAGATTTCTTTCAGTTCACTTGCCTTTTCTTTGTTGTTCTGAAAGGGGACAGACATTATATTACTGAGCTCTAAAGCACTTGTGATCAACATAGAAAAGAGAACTGCCACCTTTAGTTGCTCCCAAAGCAATAGATGATCCTCCCACAACAGAAAACTGATTTTGACTTCTACATGTTAAAGGCAGAGGAAGAGCAAGGTGTGTAGATATGTTGGGGTTATTTCTCTAAAGTTCTAGTTATCATGATTGCCATTTTGAAAGAAAGTCTACTAGATGTAATCTAAGCCAGATCACACCAGAATGCCTTGTTCATTTCCCACTTCTCAGTTATTGTAGTGTGAAATTTCACAGCCAAACTTCCTGCATCAGCTTCAGAAGGGAGAAATCCCGCATCCTTCTCTCTGGCCCTGAGATTCATCAGTGGGCCTCACCAATACCGGTGATTGCTTTTTCTCAGCTTTTTATGTCCTCCATATTAGCGACAGTAGGAAAGAAGTGAATCTCTCACTTCCCTATTTCTTCCCAGTGCAGCTGTTGTAGATCTCAAGCACCTGATTCTGTTGTGTTTTCAAACTGAATAATGTGTTTCAAAGAACTTTCTCAGAACTGCCTCACCAGAAAGTACACTGCACTCCAGCAGTGCTTAAACATTAAAAGGAGAAAAGAAACCCTTTGAGATTTGGTCAACCTCATCTTCATCCAAAGATGTATTTTGTAAAAACCAAACTTCAAATAAAGATGTTAAGTGATCTTTGTTTTTATTCTCTTCAAAGTTTAGGGGTTAAATGCCTTCAGTTTGTTCTTCACTTTCTTCTTCTGCACTGGAGTTCTGCGTATTGCTGTTGTTTCTTTATTGGTTTGTTTCTGTTCAGAAGTTTCATCATTTTTTTCCATTTGTGTTCTGATTTAATTATCACTCAATTATCTTATTTATTTTCAGTGTCCACCATGTGGATTGTTGAGATGATCAGCAAAATCAACCATTGCTAGCATAGCATAATTGCAAAGAACTCTCCTACAAGTACTAGTTCTATAAAGTGTTTGACAATAATGTTTACTCAGCCAATCAGGTGTTTTATCTTGTAAGTTAATTTTTCTACATTTCTTCACCCACTTCAGGCTTCTTTCAAGGTCTTGTAGTAACCTGAAGGCCAGATTGGGCTTCATTTTCTTCCATGTGCAGTTGGGAACTGCATACAAGTTTGATGTTGTAGCCCTACCAGCCAGCTAGCCCACATTCCCCACCCGCAGACTCAGGTCCTCCTGCCTTCCTGTCAGTGATGGGGAAAGAAAATCAACTTAACGTGACCAGTGTTTTAATTTTCTTTATTTGAAATGTCTTTGTCAAGTTTAGTATCAGGATCATGCTGACCTCATAAAATGCACGGGGATGTGTTTCTTCCTCCTGGGTTTCTGAAAGCATTTGTGTAAGACTGTTATGTTTTTTCTTACCTAAATGTTTAACAGAGTTCAGAGGGAAGATTTTGATAACAAATTCAATTTCTTTTATATATATAGGACTAGTTAAGAATTTTTATTTCATCTTGTGTCAGTTTAGTAAGTTGTATTGTTCAGAAAATGTGTCCATTCCTTCTAAGTTGTTGAATTTATTAGAATACACTTGTTCATATTTGTTGGATCTGTAATATATTCACATACTTATTCCTGATATTGGTGATTTCTCTTTTTTTTTCTGGATAAGTCTATATATAGTTTATAAACTTTGATGTCATTTCCCCTAGGAAAACCTCAAAATGGTTTATACCTATTAATTTCCTCTATCATTTGTCTGTTTTCTGTTTCATACGTTCTTCCTCTTATAATATCTTTATTGTTTCCTTCCTTCTACTTTCTTTGTTTTTTTTTTTTTTTTTTTGTTATCTTGAGATATAGTCTTACTCTGTAGCCCAGGCTGGAGTGCAGTGGCATGATCTCAGCTCACTAACCTCCACCCCTCAGGTTCAAGAGATTGTTCTGCCTCAGCCTCCCAAGTAGCTGAGACTACAGGCATGTGCCACCACGCCCGGCTAATTTTTGTATTTTTAGTAGAGACGGGGTTTCACCATATTGGCCAGGCTGGTCTCAAACTCCTGGCCTCAAGTGATCCTCCCACCTTGGCTTCTCAAAGTGCTGGAATTATAGGCATGAGCCACCGCACCCAGCCCCTCTACTTACTTTGGATTTACTTCTCTCTTCTTTCTCTGGATCTTACTGTGGAAACAAAAGTCATTCATTGTATACCTTTCTTCCTTCCTATCCTAAGCATTTAAAAGGTATAAATTTCTCTTTTAGCACTACTTTAGCTGTATTCCACAAATTTTGATATATTTTCATTATCATTTCATTTGAAATAGTTTCTAATACGTCTTATGACTTTTTTCTTTGACCCATGGATTATAGACAATATATTTTTAAATGTCCAGATATGTGAATTTTATCCTCCTTTGATATCTTATTGTTTTTGGTTTCTAATTTAATTCCATTGTGATCCAAAAACATTGTCTGCATTATTTTAATCCTTTAAAATGTGCTGAGACTTGTTTCATGTCCCAGCATTTCGTTTATCTTGGTAAACATTACATGTTACTTGAAGATGTTTATTCTGCAATTGTTGGGTGTAGTGTTCTATAAATGTCAATTTACTAGGTAAAGGAGATTGAAAATTATTCAGGTCTTTTAGCTGCTTGTTCTGCCAATTGCTGTTAAAAGTAATGTTAAAATCTCCGACTATATTACATAAGCAGAATAGGCATAAAAAAATCTCCAACTGTCATGTGGAGTTGTCTCTTTCTCCTTCAATTATGTTACTTTTTCATATTATGTATCTTAAACCTGCTTTATTAGACCCATATACATGTATAATTATTGTGTCTTGTGTAAATTAATTCTTTTATTATTATGTCTGTTTTTTACTTTTTGTCTTGTAGCATCTATTACATCTGATATTAATACAGCCAATCCAGCCCTCTTAGGCTTACAGTTTGCATAATAAATCTTTTCCTGTCATTTGCTTTTGACATATCTGTGTTTTTATATTTAAAGTTCATCTCTTATGGAGAAACTGTGTTGAATCTTACTCATTTATCTCCTTTGAGAATTTCTTAATTCTAATTGGAGCATTTAGTTCATTTCCATTTAATTAAATTATTGATAGAGTTGAGTTTAGACCAACAACTTTACTACTATTTTCTGTTGGTCCCATCTGCTTTTTGTTTTTAAATTCTCTGTTACTACTTTCTCAATTTTTTTTTGTTTAATTAAATTTTTTGAGAATTACTTTTTAATGAATGTTGGCTTTTTAGTTATATCACTTTGTATTGTTTCAAGTGGTTGCTCTAGGGGTCACAGTTTACATCCTTGATTTTTCACAGCCTACTTAGATTGAATATTGGACCACTTCGTGTAAAGCAGAATCTTTCTGAAAATAGAGATTCATTTACTTCTTCTGTTTTGGTTGTCATATGTACTTCATCTAAAAATGTTATCAATCCCACAATAATGTGGGGTTTAAAGCAAATATAGATTTTTCTTTAGTCATGTTTGTTTATGACAAATTAGGAGAAAGGGATAATCTTAATATTTAGCCACACGTATATCATTTGGGGCATTGCATTGTTTTCTAAAGACTGAGTGTCCACCTGGCATTAATTCCTTTTGCCTAAAGAACTTCCTTTGTGTTTCTAGCCGGGCACTCTGGCCCATTCCTGTAATCCCAACACTTTGTGAGGCTGAAGTGGGTGGATCATGAGGTCAAGAGATCCAAGACCATCCTAGCCAACATGGTGAAACCCTGTCTTTACTAAAAATACAAATGTTAGCTGGATGTGGTGGTGCACCCCTGTGGTCCCAGCTATTCGGGAGGCTGAGGCAGGAGAATCACTTGAACCCAGAAGACGGAGGTTGCAATGAGCCAAGATTGCACCACTGCACTCCAGCCTGGCAATAGAGCAAGACTCTGACTCAAACAAACAAACAAACAAAAAACTTCCCTTGTGTCTCTTGTACTGTAGGTCTGCTAATAAAAATTATCTTAGTTTTCATTTATCTGAAAATATCTTTATTTTGCCTTCATTCTCAAATTTTTTTTTTTTTTTTTTTTGCATTTGGTTGACTTTTTTCCTCCTTTCATCATTTTAGAAATGTCATTCCACTGTCTCCTTGTGTCCATTGTTTCTGACAAGAAATTATTGTTATTTCATGTCATTCCACATTATGGAATATGTTAATCTGTGGTTAATCTGTGGTTGTTTTCAAGAGTTTCACTTTAACCATGGTTTCAGAAGTTTGATTCTAAAGTGCTTACATATGGTTTTCTTTGTATTTTTCCTACTTGGGCTTCACTGGGTTTGTTATAGTTATATCTGTAAATTTATGCCTTTCACCAAACTTGGGAAATTTTTTCCAATTATTTTCTCAAATATTTTTCCTCTGTCTCCCCTGTTTTTGAGACTACAACTACACATATGTTAGACCTTTCCACATTGTTTCCATAGATCACTGAGACACTTCACTTTTTTCTAATCTTTTCTCTTGTTTTTTTTTTTTTTTAGATTAGGTACTTTCTATTGCTCTAGCTTCAGATTTATTGACTTTCTCATTTTAAGTTATCTGCAAATTTTAAATACAGTTTTTTAAAAATTTTTTTGGATTTTCATTTGTTTCTCTTTTGTAGTTTTGATTCCTCTGCTAAAATTTTCTATCCTTTCATTCATTGTGAGCATGTTTTTCTCTAAATCTTTGGAATGGTTATAATAGTTGTTTTAAAATCCTGTGTGCTAATTCCAACCTCTGGGTCATCTCAGAGTCAGTCTTCACTTATTTGCCTTTTGTCTTGAGATCACATTTCTGTTTCTTCATAAATCTAGTAATTTTGGATCACATGAGTATTATGAATGATGTGTTGTAGGGACACTGGAATCTGTTATGTCCCTCTGAGGAATTTGTTTTCTTTGTTTTTGTTTTTAAGCAGGCAATTTAACTTTAATTCAAACTCCAATCCTGCTTTTTGTGGAGTGGAGCAGCTGAAAACTCAATTCAGTTATTTTAGACTCATAAAGCCTATTTGGAGTTATCCCTGTGCATATGTAGTGCAGGGTCAGCCAAAGATTGTATCAAGGTTCACATATAGAATCCCCCTTGCCCTGCCCCACCCATGGCTTTTATCTTTTGTGGGTTTCCTTCTCACTCTCCAGCTGCCATGGCCTCCAAAATCTGTCCTGTCATTCTCCAAGCCAATAAGACTGGATTTCTACTAGAATTTTACCCACCTAGAAAGCTGCAACTAGGGCCTGCCCTCCAGCAAAATGTTGTATCAAAACAGGAAAACTACATGGCCATTTCCTTCTTTCAAGTATAAGTTTACTCCCGATTTCTTTGAGGTCTTCTAGAGTGCCTTTAGATTAATCTAATTCTATTTTATATTTTGTATGGAGCTTATATTTGTTACCTGAGAGTGGGTTGACCCGATAGCAATTACTTCTCCATTTCGTTCTGGAAACCTATTTGCATTAAGTTTTTATTCACCAAGAAATCAGTGTTTATTAGTTTTCATAGTACCTCTATGTAATAGTTCGCTGGTACTTGTGTTAAGTAGATTTTTCTCTGTTCTACCACTGTAAAATATTTATTCATTCATTCACTCATTCTCCATATATATTTTTAGGATCTGCTGTGTTCTAGGCGTTAGATAAAAGTGAATAAGATATGGTATTTGCCCTCACTGAGCACAGCTACACTGTGCATTTACAGTAGTTACTAGCCATGTGTAGCTATTTTAAAATTATTTTTGCATTCAGTGAAAATAAATAAAATTAAGAAGTTAGTTCCTCTGTTGACAGACAGGTATTATGTTAATACCACTAGCCACATTTCAAATGCTTAATATGTAACCACATGTAGCTATTGACTACCATAGTAGACAGCACATATATAGAACATTTCTATCATCCCAAAAGTTCAGATGTACTGTGTTAGTGTAGGAGAAGAGAGAAATATGAAAAATTTTCACTAAAATATAGTATGATAACATATAAATAGAGTTAGATACAAGGTATGGCAGCTGAATAGATGTGATACTATTTAATTGATATTGCAAAGATCCAAAGGGGAGATAATATGTAAGCTGAATTTTTAATGATTAGAAAGATTTGATCAGTTATCTTAGGAAATATAAAGAACATGTCAATAAGCATTGAAGACTTAAATCAGATTATGAAACTATTTTTTAAAAGCCCTGACTCTCATATTTCTATTTTAGGCATCTGAATAAATGATAATATTCATTGTTTGGAGATCATAAATGGAGCACATTTATGAGAAAAGTGGTAAGTTTGAATGGGGCCATTTTGAATTTGGCATGCCTGTTGGACACTTAAGGAAGCTGGATGTATAGTTCTTGAGACTGGAGAAAGGTGGTTTGAGTTAGAAAAGCAGATTTGATGGCATGATATATTTTAGGTGGTTGTTAAATTTGTTAGCATGTTTGAGATGTCCTAGAGGATGTGCAGTGAGAAACAAAAGGACCTAGCACATCGTGATGATTTAATGTATGTCAGACATTCTGTTAGGCACTTTACATGTATTTGGGAAGAAATCCAATTACAATTACAATTGTATTTTGGTATGAGAGACCTGGATTTGAATCCTTGCTCTACTACTTTACTGTGTGTGACCTTGAGCAATACACTTAGTTTCTCTAAACTCCAGTTTTCTCATCTTTCAAAAAAGGTAATAATAAGGCCTACCTCATTTGGTTGTGTGAGAATTAAATACAAAATTTGAAGTGTCTAGCATATGGTAAGTCCCTAATACATATAATTCACTCTTTTTAATTATTAATATTATTATTATTAATGACATATTATTTAGCCTTCATAACAACCTTACGAAGTACCTTTATTGTCTTCCTTTAACTGCAAGTATTATGACTTGACTAAGGTTTCTAGTTGGCAGCTAGATGATCCAGAGACAGAATCCAGGTTTAAATTAATTGAAATTTAAAATTTCTCTCCAGGACTCTTTTTATAAAACTGCTCTGTGGTAGTTCCTTACAGACATTTGAAACAAGTATTTGATGAAATTTTATTCATAAGAATATATATATTCTTCATTGTTGTTATTTAAAGAAGAACAGGACAACTCCAGACACGACTCCACAACAACTATGTAATCATATTTCAGTACATGTAACCTCTCTCTTTGCCAGGATAGTTAGTGCCATAAAAGTAATACCTGTCAACACATTTGATTACCCTCTGCTTTTAGACAACTGAAACTAATAATCTTAGATGTCAGAATGTCAACCAAGAACTACAAAAATGTTCTTCTCCATTAAGTTTTGGACAGATAACCTATACTTACTTTGAAATATCTTGCTAAGACTGAAGTCTTAATATATAAATATGGTGGAAATAATTTGTGCCACCCACCAATTTCAAAGGCTAGTTGATAAGTGATTAGAGCAGCTTTATGTCTCTGTAGAGAGTTATAGGAACCTAATGATTTATTAGCATTTCAACTGCTGCCTTCTTTTTCCTTTCATGCTCTGACAGTTCTTGTCATAACACCCTTAGCTGGTGATTTAGTGGAATCTCCCTTAGCTGATGATTTAGTAGTAAGCAGATCGTAGATTTAATATTACACAGCTCCCCTATTTAAAGCTGCAGGTATTTGTTCCAACGGAACTTTACTTATGTAGCAAACATTCATTGGTGCCTTGTATACCAGATACTGTCCAAAAGTGGAAACCCCAAACTGAAAAGGCATAGTCCCTTTCTTTAATTCTAGTGAACATAGTGGACTTCTTTACAGAGTAGATTTCTCTACAGAGAAATCATTGCAATCAGTTTTGTAATAAAGGGATGTTAAAGTTGTATGTGGAGCTTAGGCAAAGCAGTCTTCAAAGAAGAGGTTACATTTGAGTGTAATATTATAAGTATGTACATTTTTAAAGGCCATTAAATTGAACACTTACAATTTATGCACTTCAGTTATGTAAATTTTATCTTTAAAACTATAAAGAGATATTTAACTATAGTTAGCAGGTTTGCTTTTCACAAGGGTATGGGCTGGCAATTCAGAAACATTCTCTGTATTCTAGACTTAATAAAATGCATTTATTATAGTAATATTTTATAATTTTATATACATAATATATGTATAGTATGTATCTCATATGTATGATAATAAGAGAATGAGAGTCAGGTTTCCCACTATTGAGAAGGGAAATGCATATGGACATGGGTAAAAGGCAATGTACTCTGTAATGTTTGATTGCAATTGGAAATATCCGTGTAAACTTATGGTTTTTAATAGTAAAACTTCAATCTTAATTTTTATTTTTTTATCTTTGGTTTTAGGTTTGGGGTATATGTGCAGATTTTCTATATAGGTAAATTGCATGTCAGGGGGGTTAGGTGTACAGATTATTTCACCACCCAGGTAATAAGCATAGTACCTGATAGGTAGTTTTTTGATCCTCGCCCTTCTCCCTCCCTCCACCCTCAAGTAGGCCCCAATGTCTGTTGTTCCCTTCTTTGTGTTTATATGTACTCAATGTTTAGCCCCCACGTAAAAGTGAGAATATGCAGTATTTGTTTTCTGACCTTGTGTTAGTTTATGTAGGATAATGGCCTCCAGCTCCATCCATATTGCTGTAAAGGACATGTTCTTCTTGGTTTTTTGTGTCTGTGTAGTATTCCATGGTGTATATGTATCATATTTTCTTTATCCAGTCTACTGTTGATGGGCATTTAGGTTGATTCCATGTCTTTGCTGTTGTGAATAGTGCTGCAGTGAACATACATGTGCATGTGTCTTTATGGTAGAATGATTTGTATTCCTTTGGGTATATATCTAATAATGGGATTACTGAGTTGAATGGTAGTTCTGCTTTGAGTTATTTGAGAAATTGCCACACTGCTTTCCATAATGGCTGACCTAATTTACCTTCCCACCAGCAGTGTATAAACATTCCCTTTTCTCCACAACCTCACCAGCATCTGTTATTTTTTGACTTTTTTAAATAGCCATTCTGACCGGTGTGAGATGGCATCTCATCATGGTTTTGATTTGACTTTCTGTAATGATTAGTTTGTTGAACATTTTTTCATACGCTTGTTGACTACATGTATATCTTCGGAGAATTGTCTATTCATATCCTTTGCCCACTTTTTAATGGGATTTGTTTTTTGCTTGTTGATCCATTTAAGTTCCTTATAGATTCTGGATATTAGACCTTTGTTGTATGCATAGTTTACAAATAGTTTCTCCCATTCTGTAGGTTGTCTGTTTGCTCTGTTGATAGTTTCTTTTGCTGTGCAGAAGCTCTTTCATTTAATTAGGTCCCATTTGTCCATTTTTTATTTTGTCACACTTGCTTTTGGTGTCTTCGTCATGAAATCTTTGCCAGGTTCTGTGTCCACCATGGTATTTCCTAGATTATCTTCCAGGTTTTTTATAGTTTGGGGTTTTACCTTTAAGTCTTTAATCCATCTTGGGATTAAAGATGGATATAAATGGTGTAAGGAAAGAGTCCAGTTTCAATCTTCTGCATATGGCTAGCCAGTTATCCCAGCACCATTTGTTGAATAGGGATTTCTTTCCCCATTGTTTTTGTCAACTTTATCAAAGATCAGATGGTTGTAGGTCTGTAGCATTATTTCTGGGCTCTCAATTCTGTTCTATTCATCTGTGTGTCTATTTTTGTACCAGCACCATGCTGTTTTGGTTACTGTGGCCTGGTAGTATAGTTTGAAGTCAGGTAACTTGATACCTCCAGCTTCGTTCTTTTTGCTTAGGATTGCCATGGCTATTCGAGCTCTTTTTTGGTTCCATATGAATTTTAAAATAGTTGTTTCTAGTTCTGTGAAGAATATCATTGGTAATTTGATATAAATAGCATTGAATCTATAAATTACTTTGGACAGTATAGCCATTTTAACAATACTGATTCTTCCTATCCATGATAATGGAATGTTTTCCCATTTGTTTGTGTCATTTCTGATATCTTAGGGCAGTGTTTTCTAGTTCCAATTGTAGAAATCTTTCACCTCCCTGGCTAACTGTATTGCTAGGCATTTTATTTTACTTTTTGTGGCTATTGTGAATAGAACTGTGTTTTTGATTTGGCTCTCAGCTTGGATATTGTTGGTGTATAGGAAAACTGGAAAGAAAACATAACATCTACCATAACAAGAAAGCTCCAGATAAACGATACAGTTATAACTCTTTTTCCATCACAGAACTAAGGTTGCAGCACAACCAAGAAACCTGAAATTTAAAGAAAGGCCCTTATTGGGATGTAAGCACTGTCATACCTGAGTCAAAGCATGAGATGAAGAGATGTTAGTTGCCATACAAACTGGATAAAAAAGAAAAAAGTGGGTCAGATGAAATATTTGAAAAAGTAAAAATAATGGAAAACATCAAAATACATATCCAAGAAATGCATGGGACCCCATGTAGCATATGTGAGGGAAAAAATCTAACTAGACAAATAAAATCCAAACTGCTGGAAACCAAAAGTCAAAAGAAAATCTTGAGGACAATCCAAATAAGAATTATAGTAGATATCTCATTAGAATTTGTGCAACCCAGAAGACAATAGAATGACATCTTTAAAGCATTGAAAGGAAAAAAAAAAAAAACTAGCATCTCAGAATTTTATATTTTTTTATCCATTGCTAGAATCAGCAAGAATTCTATATCTTTTAAAATAAAATCAAATAAATATTGTTTTGAACAAACAAAAGATGGAAGAATTAACAATCAGCAGATCTGTGCGAGACGAAAAATTAAATGAGTACTTTAGCAGGAAGAATAAGATCCTAGAAACATAGTTGTACACAAAGAAATGAAGATTACAGAAATGCTGAAAAGGAAGGTAAATTTCAAACACATTTTTAAGTTGATAATTATCCTGAAAGATAACTGAATGACTAAAGCAAAAATAGTAGCCATGTAGTGTACGTTGGTAGAATATTTACATCTAAAATTTGTGAAAATGATAGCACAAAGGATGAGAAAGTGGACTTGGGAGTATAGAGCTGTGAGTGTGAGATCCTTAAACTACATGTGAAACATAATAGTTTGAAGGTAGATTGTAAATAGTTAAAGATATATATTAGCAGACCTACGGCAACCATTAAAAAGTTATAAAAGATGTTTGTTTGTTTTTTTGTTTGTTTGTTTTTGAGACAGAGTCTCGCTCTGTCACTGGGCTGGAGTGCAGTGGCACAATCTCAGCTCACTGCAACCTCCACCTCCCAGGTTCAAGTGATTCTCCTGCTTCAGCCTTCCGAGTAGCTGGGACTACAGGCACCCTCTACCATGCCCAGCTAATTTTTAGTAGAGACAGGGTTTCACCATGTTGGCCAGAATGGTCTCGATCTCACTTAGTGATCCACCCCGCCCCGACTTCCCAAAGTGCTGGGATTACAGGCATGAGCCACCGTGCCCGGCCCCCCAAATATATGTTTTTTAAAAGGCGATAGTGGGTGTAAAATGGAATCATAAAAATACTCCATCAATTCAGAACAGAGGGAAAAAAGGAACAAAAACTAAATAGAATACATATAAAACAAATAGCAAGATGGCAGATTTAAATCTAACTGATGTCAATAATTACATTAAATTTCCCATGAAAATGCAGAAAGTATCAGATTGATTTTTGAAAAGCAAGACCAATATTTATCTGGTGAATGAGATTCCATGACCATGAATGTGGTTTACCCAGTGCAAGGTTTGTCCATTGCACGTTGGGTGTGCTGACCCCTGTGATTTCCCCACATGTGGAAAACCTGACTGTGGAATTTGTGCTGGTTGGGAACTGTGTAACTGCTTTTCCCTGAAAGAAAAAATAAAAAGAGCATGGTACTCTTGTATGCTGTCTACAAAACAAACCCGTTGTACATATAAAGGCAAAATATGTTAAAAGTGATAAAGAAGGACCTTAAATAATAATAAAGGAGTAAGTTTAAAACAAGATATAAGAAGAGATAAAAAGCATAAATGTGTATGCAGTTAACAACAGAGCTTCAAAATACATGAAGCAAAAACTGCTGGAGCTAAAAGAAGTAGACAAATTAATCATTATAGTTTAAGACATCTATGCTCCTCTTTCAGTAATCAATAAGACAATAAAGGGAAAATCAGTTACGATATACAAGGCAAGAACAATATTATTAACTGGTTTGACCTAATCAACGTTTATAGAACATCCAACCCAGTAACAGTGGAATATACATTATTTTCAAGTGCACACGGAGCATTCACCAAAGAAAGACCATATTCCCGGCCATAAAACAAACCTCAATAAATTCAAATAGAATTACATGCAAAGTATCTTCTGTGATTTAAAGTAGGAATTAAACTAGAAATCTATAACAGAAAGATATCTGAAAAAATTCCCAAGGATTTGGAATTTAAGCTACACAATTTTCAATAACAATTGGGGCCGGGCACGGTGGCTCACGCCTGTAATCGCAGCACTTTGGGAGACTTATGGCGGGCCTGAGGTCAGGAGTTCAAGACCAGCCTGGCCAACATGGCGAAACCCCATCTCTACAAAAAATACAAAAATTAGCCGGCCATGGTAGTGCATGCCTATAATCCCAACTACTGGGGAGGCTGAGGCAGGAGAATCATTTGAAACATTTGAACCCCAGAGGCAGAGATTGCAGTGAGCCAAGATCGTGCCACTGCACTCCAGCCTGGGCAACAAAGCGAGACCTCGTCAAAAAAAAAAAAAAAAAAAAAAAAAAAGGAACATATTTTAAATTTAATTAAAATGAAAAGCAACATATTAATATTTGTGAGATGCGGCTAAAGCAGTGCTTAGAAGGAACTCTACAGCGTTAGACAACTATATTGGGAAAAAACCCTGCCATTTCAATGACTTCAATGTCTACCTTAAATAAAACTCAGTAAGTAAAAGGAAGGAAATAATAAACATAGGAAGAGAAATCAATAAAATAGAAAATGGAAAAACAATAGAGAAAATCAATGAAAACAAAGCTTTTTTGTTTGTTTGTTTGAGAAGAACAACAAAAAAGATAAACTTTTAGCCAGACTGATTAGAATAAAAAGAGGAGACACAAATTGTAAACAAATATCAGAAATAAAAGAGGAACGTCATTACTGACCCCAAAGACATTAAAAGCATGATCAGCAGGTATTACAAACAACTTTATGCAAATACATTCAATAACTTAGATGAAATAGACATATTTCCCTTCTAAGTATACCAACATATGCTGAAATAGACATATTTCTGAGAAGATTCAAATTATCAAGTTTTCTTCAAGAAGAAATAGATAATCTAGACCTATATCTAGTAAATAAATTGAATTTGTAATACAAATCATTTTATGAATAAAACTCCAGGTCCAAATGCATCACCTATAAATTCTACCCAATTAAGGAAGAAATAATACAAATTCTACACAAACTCTTCCAGAAAATAGAAGAGAAGGAAATATTTATTTGTCCTTTATCAAGCTAGCTTTATTCTAATAACAAGTTAGACAAACATACTATAAGAAAAAAATAGATACTTACCCCTCATGAAGATAACTTCATAATTTAAAAAAAATTTTTTTTTTTTTTCCTGTGATGGAGTCTCGCTCTGTCTCCCAGGCTGGAGTGCAGTGGCACGATCTTGGCTCACTGCAACCTTTGCCTCCCAGGTTCAAGCGATTCTCCTGCCTCAGCCTCCTGAGTAGCTGGGATTACAGGCACACACCACCACACCCGACTAATGTTTGTATTTTTAGTAGAGATGAGGTTTTACCATGTTGGTCAGGCTGGTCTCAAACTCCTGACCTCAGGTGATCCACCCGCTTCAGACTCCCAAAGTGCTGGGATTACAGGCGTGAGCCAGCATGCCCGGCCATCAGTTCTAAAAAAATTCATCCTTTAGTATGTGAAACATAATATATGATGACTAAGGGTGGTTTATCCTAGGAATAGAAGGTTGTTTCAACTTTAGAAAAATCAATCCATGTAATTCAAGCAAAGTAAAGAGAGAAAAATATATGATTATCTCAATAGCCGATAAAAAAAGTATTTGGCAAAACTTAATATTCATGTGTGATTTTAAAAAAATAAAATGCTCAGCAGTCTAAGAATAGAAGGAAATTTCCACAATTAGGTATAGTGTGTCTACAGCAAACCTAAAACTGTTATACTTAATAGTCAGATATTGAAAGCTTTCTTCCTAAAATTTTTAAACAGCAAGATCTCTCCCCTTACCACTCCTAACCAGTATTGTACTAGAGTTCTTAGCTAGTGAAATCAGGCAAGAAAAAGAAATAAAATGACATACAGATTGGGAAGAAAAAAATAGAACTGCTTCTACTTGCAAATGACATTGTCTATACCGAAAAATCCCATAGAATCTGTAGGAAATGTTATAAAAATTTTAATTTGGTTTAGCAAAATCTCAGGATAGAGGTCAATATACTAAAATCAATTATATTTCTATATACTAGCAATAAGTAATTAGAAAATGAAATTTTAAAACCAGTATCATCTACAATAGCATCAAAAGCTGAAGTATTTAGCTATAAATCCAATAAAACGTGCAAAATCTCTATGTTGACAACACTGACATAAAAAATGAAAGAATATCTGCTGCTGTGAATTTGGTCACCTGGTTCCAGTTCCATGTCTTCCTCTTTACTTACTATGTGAATTTGAGCAGTTTCTTCAGTTACATTGTACTACTCTTGCTGATTTGTAAAATGAGACTGATAATAATAAACATAATGAGGTAGTGTTACAATATGTGTCTAATAGAGTACCTGGCATATCATGAATACTCAATAAATGTTATCTCTCTTTATTTTTATTAAAATGACAGTGTGCATAAAGTCAGTATTTTACTGATTTTGCCCAATGTTGTTTCCACAAGGGTGGTTCTTTTAAAATAAATCATATATGTCATGCTTTTCCATATGTGGCAGTCATGAAAATGCACCATATTGGTCTGCTGCTTCAGAAGCATAACTGACTTATGGCCCAACTGCTGTCCTTTGTGATCCCCCGCCACCTTTATGCTAAAGCCACGCTTCCTGCCAGCTCCCCGAGCCAATGACTCAGTGCAAATGCCTGAGTTTCCCTGGCAGAAGCTAGAGGAAAGCATAAAGAGGTGAGATGTGCTAGAATGGATATATTATGTGAAACCTGGACACTAACCAGAGAGTATGTTCCATGGGAAGGCCCATTCACCAAAACATCAGGCCTCACCTACGTTCAGTGGTTGCTGTCACAGAGATAGGTAATTAATATTCATGAGGAGAGTAAGGCCTCAAAATGAGAGACCAAGTGGCCAAGCTTAACCACTAGAAACCCAGAGTCCACAATTACTGTAACGACCGGGAAGATCAGAGGCATCAAAGGGGGCTTGACCGTCAAGGAGTCGGAGGGATGGATACTACAGCATGGCATTCCCACAGCCAAAATAGATAAGGGCCAACAAGGCTGATGCTTAACATCTACAACCAGAAAAGGCAAGAAAGGAGGAGCAAGAGGCTGACAGCAATTGCCCCAGTAAAGTCATGATACTTTGCTCAATTCTAGGAACTGAGCCAATTTTCAGGTCCAAAATCCATTGACTAAAAAGACAGCCGGGCCCCTAAGAATGAGTACCCTGCAACACTGCAACAAGTTTATATCGAGATGACTTGTCCCCTCCTTCCCCAAAGGGACCCACGACCATTTGCTTGGGTGACTGTATGCCAGGGAAAGGGAAGGTCTAGACTATTGCACACAAGTTCTGAGTTGACCTTGACACCCGGACACCTTGTTGAAGTGGGGGCTTGTAAGAGTCAAGTAATGAATGGAGTCCTAGCTGGGTCTGGCCTAAAGTGGGCCCACAAAACCTGTAGACTCACCCAGGGATCATTTCTCCATCTCCATGTATCACTGGAATGAATGTACTTGTCAGTTGGAGTAAACCCTACATTTGTTCCTTGGTCAGTGAGGAAATGCTATCGTAGTGGGAGAGGCCAAATGGAAACTCTGAAACTGTCTCCCAGGCAACATGGTAAATGCAAAATAGGGATTGGTCATCTCTATCATATCTCTTTTTAATTGCTAGTGTCCCCCAGCAGGAAGTGGATGGACTCTGAAAAATGACAACAGATGACTACAGTTTCAATCACATGGTGGTGGATTGCGGCTGGTGTGCCAGAGGTGGGATCACAGCTAGAACACATTAATCAGGCCGCAGGTCCGTGGCATGTGGTTGTCGATTTGGTGAATGTGCCTTTTCTATCCATATTAGAAAAAAAGATCAGGAACAATTCACATTCACGTGGGACAGACTCCAATATTCATTTATTGCTTTGCCTCAGGGCTATCTTAGCTGCCCTTCACCATAATAGTCTGAAATAATCTAGATCACCTGAACCCACTGAACATCAAACCCATCCATTGCATCAGTGACATCATGTTCATTGGCCAGAAGAAGCAAGAGGTGGCTAGTATGCCGGAGGTCTTGGTAAAACACTCATGCTCCAGAGGTGAAAAGATGAATGAGGATTTAAGGAATCCAGTGGTTAAGTTCATGCTGGAATATCCCCTCCAAAGCAAACAACAAATTGCTGCATCTTATATCTCATACCTCAAAGAAAGAGTGCCTGGTAGGCCTCTTTGGGTTCTGAAGGCAACTCATGCCACACTTAAGGCTGCAGTTCCAGCCCACAAATTGGGCAACATGATTATTGGCAGCTTTGAGTTGTGCCTGGAGCACAAAAAGGCTGGAGATGCAGGCTGTGATGCAGGGCTGTCACCTGTGAAAGGGGAAGGAGAAGGAGGGTTAGTTAGGAAGAGTTTCAAACTGCAGTGCTGCCCTGCAAAAGTCTCAGCCAGCCCAACAGGGAGCTCCAGAGCAAAGGCTGCCTGTTGGAGAAGTTCCATGATGAACAGAAAGGGCCAGGCCCAGGCACCCCCACTGTGCTCATTAGTTGTTGAAGGTCTGCCTAGGAAAAGCATGGCCTCAACTCAACTGCTGTGGCTAAACAACCAGAGGCACTGCAACCAAGGCTATCACCTAACTGCACCCTCACAACTAATCTGCAAGTTCTTTCTTGAAGGGAGATCATAATAGCTCCATATCCCCATATTGGAGAGAATTCTCACTCTGCATTCTGCCAAGGAGCTGGTATGTGTGTGTGTTTGTGTGTGTGTGTGTGCACACATGTGACAAAGGTATATTTAATTCATCAATGAGGGAACTAGCAGGATGAAGAAAGAGAAGAAAAATTACTATATATAGTTAATGAACAAAAAGAATGCTGGAATAAGATTGCAAGTTAGATTGAAACTGGTAAATTATGAAACAACAAAACTATAATCTGTAGGATTTATATTTTCTACTGGACAGAAATGAACTGCAACATAATGATCTTCCACAAGTTAACATTAACTTTACAAGAGTCTCACCTTAATCAATAGCTAATAATCAAAGTAAATTTCTTCCCGTAAAACTTCCCAACTGGGGGAACATTTGCCGTCTCCCAGCTCCAGAGATATTTGACAATGTCTGGAGACATTTGTGATCATCACAACTAAAGGGATGAGGGAGTGCTACTGGTATCTGGTGGGCAGGGGCCAGAGATGCTGCTAAATGAGCTATTATGCCCAGAACAGCCCCCAGAGCAAAGAATTACCCAGACCAAAATTTTAATAGTGCCAAGACTGAAAATCGTGTATAGATGACACTTTTGATGGCTTATTAGGCAATGCTGTAGTATGACATTAAAAGGGTGTAAGAAGGAGATCTTTAATGTTTCCTTCTGCTTTCACTTAAATGTAAAATTGGGATAATGATAGAAGCAACTTCATTTAGGGTGAAGGATATTATTAAATAAAACAATTGCGGTTGACTGTATTTTTACAAAGATGATGCACAAATATATATCCCATCCCACATGCTCTTCTTCTCACGTGACACTGACATTCCTGTATTGAGGGGTGGAGGCTATGTTCCCTTCCCTTGAACCTGGGTAGACCTTTGCAACTACCTCCATCAACAGAACACAGCAGAAGTGACACTTCCTGACCTCTGAGGCTGGATCATAAAAAGCAACACAGCTTCCTCCTGGCTCTCTTTCTGGGGACACCACCTTGGATGTTCTGAGCCAACATGAAACCAGTCTGGTGAATGCTGGAGAAATCCTAGAGAGGGACTACATAGAGACCGAGAGAGGCTCCCGCCCAGCCTGTCCAGTCTTATCAGCTCAGACACCAGACATGGGAGCGAATGAGGCTTTACAATAACTCCCAAGTACTGTCTGACTGCAATCTCCTGTGAAAGAAGCCTCCAGGCAGAACCACTCGACAGAGCGGCTTCTGAATTCCTAGCCCACAGACAACGTGGGAGATCAATGATTTTGTTGTCTTAAGCTTCTCTATTTTAAAATGATTTGTTCCATAGCAATAGACACTAAAACAACAATACAAACATAGTCCTTAGCACCCTGCATGGAAAGTGAGTTAACTGGTCACTCTTTTGGGGTAGTTTTAGTGTTTTTAAGTAGTATTTACCTAGCATGTTTACTGTTTCCGTGCGCTAGAGGGCACACTGTCCATTGACAGCCCTCATACATGGAGGTGTAATTTTCTAACCAAAGCACCAGGTGGAGCCAGCCCCTAATTTTTCACTGTCCCTTTCCGAGGGTGAACTTGACAAAATGGAAAAAAGGCTTCAGAATCAAAATGCTAACATGTTTAGGGAGATGTGTTAGAGAATGCTCAGTATTCTAAATTCTCAATTTCTAAAACACAAGAAAGCTTATTTTGATGAATAACTCATCCCTAGGCAGGGTGTGCACACATAGAAAAAGAAAATCCTTTTTTTAAAATTTTTTTTTATTTTTTACCTTTGTTGCATTCTTGTTAAATGCAACAGAGAAAGCTGTGTTTTCTTTAAACCCTGAAAAGGAGAAGAGATCTGCAAGCCTATGATTTCTAAACAACACTGTACTTAATTTTAGCCATTATCTAGACACATAGCTAATGCAAGTCTGTTTGCTGTTTGCTTCTGACGGTAAGACGTTATTTCTGAATACTGATTTATAGGACTCAGATAACATCTGTACCATCATTTTAGCTTAAACATTTTTAAGTTTGCATGTTTTCTAGTCCTTTATTTTGTATACACAGAATTTAATGCTCTAGTGGCTGTGAAAATGGGCCATGATTCCGATTGCAGAAAATCTGGGAACCAGATCCCTTAAAATGAATTGGGTGAACCAAATACATTGTATCTCCCTCTCGTCTGAGAAATTCAGAGCAGACTTTATCCATCATCATTCACTGTAACCTGAGCAGGTTGGCCACCCGTGCTGATTATGATGATCTGCCAGTGTCTGTGTTACTCCTGAAGGCTGATGCCTCTACCCTGAGATGGCTCAGGGATGGTTAGGGCAATAGAGCAGTGGTCTTGAGAATAAAGATGGTTTGTGATCCGCTTATCAGATTAGAGGTTTATATTATAAAGTCAAGGCTTCATAGCCTGGTAGGGGATAAATCAAATGGTGGAAAGGATGGAGGCAGCTTGAACTCTGAAGAGCTGATTCTGTGAGGGTATTTCTACAACTTTTGACTCCACCCAAACCCTAGCTGACTTGTTACCTTGCTGATTAACCACAAGAACTGAGGGAGAAAGTAAGGTGTGATCAGCTCAAACTCTATCTCATGCTGGGACTAACACAAAACAAAGCCAAATACAATTATATGGTAAGTCAGTAGAATCATGTTCCTATGTAGCGTGTCTGTCAGGGATGAGACTGATTCCCTATGGCCCTGTCTCATCACTTTCTGCTCACAGAATGTATATGTAACGTATTTTTCTCTGACACACTAGTACTGGCAAAGGCTGTCTTCTTTGGCTTAACCACAAATTGTAGAGCATGAGAGCCTCAGAACACCTCCAATCTCTCCCAGCTACTTTTGGAAATTCCTAGGGACAATTGTGCACATGCTCTCAAGAAGTTCCCCTGGATCCTCAAAACAGCCCTGTGAATCCACAGTAGCAATGGTGACAAGCCTGCTGCAACCCTTTAGAGGGTACTTGGCTGGGTCCCCCGGTCACTGATACTGACAGCAGGATTTTCAGGTCACTACTAAGCACTTCCCACAAATGGCCATGACTTCATTCCATGCCCTTGGTAGCCTGTCAGTGCAGGGGCTGGAGCGCGATGAGGTAGGCAGGGAGGCAGCCTCTGTCCCTGTGACTATTATCCTCCATTGCTAGGCTGTCTTCTTGGGGATCATCTCCTTAGGGTCCCTTATCAAGTCTATGAGGGGCTGGTCAGGCATACAGCAGTATGAGCAGCCATTCGTCCCACCCAGCCTCTCCAAGAATGATGAAAAACCATGGTGTGTGGCCCAGATCTGGATACTCTACCTGGGGATGACTTCTTTCTCATAAGTCATTCCCTCCAGGCCGGGCGCGGTGGCTCAAGCCTGTAATCCCAGCACTTTGGGAGGCCGAGACGGGCGGATCACGAGGTCAGGAGTTCGAGACCATCCTGGTTAACACGGTGAAACCCCGTCTCTACTAAAAAATACAAAAAACTAGCCGGGCGAGGTGGCGGGCGCCTGTAGTCCCAGCTACTCGGGAGGCTGAGGCAGGAGAATGGCGGCATGAACCCGGGAGGCGGAGCTTGCAGTGAGCTGAGATCCGGCCACTGCACTCCAGCCTGGGCGACGGAGCGAGACTCTGTCTCAAAAAAAAAAAAAAATAAGTCATTCCCTCCTCGGGCAAATAACATACTATGGTAAGCTAAGCCAACCCTATTACCCTTGCACCCCAGATGCACCCACATTAGCAGGCTCAGCCCATGCTGGATCTCAAACTGACCTTGGATTACTCAAGCAACTTTAAACCCAAACCTACAAAGCTGATGTGTAGTTCACAATTTGATGACTATGCAAATTACATCCTGAAATGTCTCTACTAAACATGTGACTGGACACATCTGAATTTACAATGGGCACACGGCATCTTGGTTTCATAGGTGAAAGACTCTGAATCAGGACCTTTTATGCAATAGTTCAATCTGAAATGGATTAAGGCAAGATTTAGAATCTTTAAGCAGGGTAGTACTTTTTTCAAATGGGCATGTGTCCAAGAGGTGGAGTCACTGGATGGAGTTTTCCAGCATGGCAGCCCTTCTTGGGTGGAGGCAGCTTGCTGAGATCAGGAGGGATGTTCAAAGCAGAAGCCGGCTCCAAGGTTCTGCTCCTTTTTATAACAAATTAGCATAATTCACACCCTCCCCCTCTACATGCCAGTGTTAGAATGATCTCATAGGCAGGCCAACTCCACCCCTTTCTGTACCTCTAGACTTCCATTCAACTCATAGAGCTATGCACTCTTCCTGTACTTTTGCCAAACAAGGCCTTGCAAAATTATTCCATCACTCATGGGTGCTAATGAAGCGGATCAGAAATTGACTACCTGGATACAGAGAGTTTACTCAAGGCTACTGGAGTCATCTTTTCCTTGCCTGGCCCCTTTGCTCACATTCTTTCTCTCATCTCTTTAAAACAGTAACCAAACTGGCCGGCCATGGTGGCTCATGCCTGTAATCCCAGCACTTTGGGAGGCCGAGGCTGGTGGATCACCTGAGGTAAGGTGCTCGAGACCAGCCTGGTCAATATGGTGAAACCCTGTCTCTACTAAAAATACAAAAATGAGCTGGGTGTGCTGGCATGCGCCTGTAGTCTCAGCTACTCAGGAAGCGGAGGCAGAAGAACCACTTGAACCCAGGAGGCTGAGGTTGCAGTGAGCCGATTGCGCCATTGCACTCCAGCCTGGGCGACAGAGAAAGACTCCGTCTCAGAAAAACAAAAAACAAACAAACAAACAAAAAAACCAAAACACGCACACACAACAACAACAACAAAAAAAACCAGCAACCAAACTGTGCTTCACTGTGGTTTGGTAAAGTGGAGCATGTGTCTACCAGTTTTTCATGCAACCTGCCCAAATGGCCCTTTCAAACTCTAATGGTGTGAGAAGCTCAGCTCTGGTAGTATACATTTGATATTTCTCCCCTGTTGCTTACAAGTTCAAATGCTCTGACAGCAGCAGGAGGAGGAAAAGCCAAACACGGTGGTGTTTACTAGAGGAATCTGTCCTCTGTAGTTGTAATTAAGAGGTTTGCTAGACCATATGGGACTGCTGACCAAGTACTACAGCAGCTATGTCAAACACAACATCAGTGGTTTTATTTACAGCCAGGAAACCAGTGTGTTTCATGTGCTATCCCAACAGGGACCATCTCCACATCTTTAAAGAACAATGTGCTGATAAAAGAAGTAGAATGAAGGATTGCAGCTCCCCCCGCCCCCCCGCCCCAGCCCCCTAAGCCTCTCTGCCTTCTGGTGACAGATGCATTTTAATCGTCACCATCTGTAGAAAATGTTCTCTTCCTCCAGACAGGAATTCTACAGTGTGGGATGGAGAAGTATTTGGAGATGATGTGGTCGCGGTATCTCTCAAGTTATTCTGGAGAGGCCATTTTCACTCTTCCTATACTTTGTGTTGCCCTATTCCCAGTTTTACTTCACCATGTTTTGAGACATGTTTATGAGGCCCCAATCCTACACCCACATAATCTCTCTCTGCACTGCCTTTCTCTCCCTAAACCTGTGGCTACAGCTCCCCACGCCAGTAGGCTCAGCCCACACTAGTTCCCAAACCAACCTGGGATTGCGTAAGCAACTTTAAACCTAAACCTACAAATCTAGTGTGAAACTCACAGTTTGATGACTCACAGTGTGCAATGACCCCAATTCTTGGCTGCCATGTTACATCTTGAAATATCCTTACTACAGATTTAACTGGGATGGGATATCCCCGAGGTATCCATTGAGATCCTGCATCCATAATAATAGTTGCTTTCCACAGGGAATTTCTGATAAGAGCAATCCTCTAATCCTGACAACAGCGACTTTCACCATCTTTGGTGAGATGTAAAGATGTAAAGAGGCTATGTAACTTCCCCAAGTCAGTGTCAAGCTGGGACTAGAAGATGAGTGTTCTAAAAATTATACACTGTGGGCTGTGATTCAGCCTCAAGGGACTCTACTTGGAACCACTGTCTAGTCCTCCAATTTGAGACTTGTTCTGAGCTTCCTCCTCTACCTGAGTCTCCAACCAGGTTCCTTCTTGGAAACTGAATTAGCTTAGTGACCAGGACCCTGTACCCCAGGTTCATCTTATCTGGCATTCTATCATTCACCAAAATTTCTTACTGCAATGTCTCCCTTCTCTTGGGACACATGACTGCTTAACATAGGCTTTTAATGTGTGGCTCCTTGTCCGTGAGAGTTGGGAGCAAAGTAGGCCATGGGCATGAGGAAGGCTATATTGTAGCAGCCTTGCTATCAGGGTCAACATGGTGCGGGCAGGCAGTCGGTCCTCTGCAGCCCTGGAGGACTGCAATGCATACCCTCAATGACTCTCAGCACACACCACACACAACCCAATACATATCACATACACACACTCCACATACACCACACACTCACACAAACATACCACACACACCACACACACATCACCCTCCACATGCAACCCTACACATCTCACACACACACCACATACACAGCACACTCACATATATACCACACCACACACATCCCCCACACACACAACCCTAAACACATCACATACACACACACACACCATATACACAGCACACCTCACACATACATAATACACACCACCACACACACATCACCCCCACACACACAACCCACACACACATCACATACAAAACACCACATACACACCACGCTCACACATATATACCACACACCACACACATCACCCAGCACTACACAACCCTACACATACACACACACCATATATGCACCACACTCACACATACATACCACACACACCACACACACATCACCCCCCCACACTACTCTACACACATCACACATACACCATATATGCACCACACTCACACATACCACACACACCACACACACACAACCCTACACACATCACATCACATAATGCTATTACCACACCATGACACACACCACACTCCACACATACATACCACACACATCACCTCCGCACACACAACCCTACACATATCACATACACTCTGAATAATACACCTACATATACCTACATACTCTACTCTATTACTACCACACACATCACCCCCACACACCACACATACACACCACACACACATACATACCACACACACCACACACATCACCCTCACACACAACCCTACCCATATCACATATACACACACCATATATGCACCACACACATACATACCACATGCACCACACACACATTACCCACACACACAACTCCGTACACATCACACACACACATACACACCACATATACACCACACACAACCACATACACACCACACCATACACACACAAACAACCCCATACACATTACATACACACACACCACATGTACACCACATTCATACATACCACACATACCACACATCACCCACACACACACCACCCTACACACATCACACACATATACTCACCACATATATACCACACAACCACATACACAATCACACACACCATACACACACAACCCTAACACACCATACACATACAACCCTAATGTAGCAGTAAGTTGGAGGAGAGAAAGACACACACATATACACACCACACACAAAACCCTACACACATCGCACAAGTATATATATACACACTGGGCTAATACTGGCCAATTCATACATACACAACCCTACTAATATGGATCACAAACCTATATATACATACACATACCATATATCCCCACACACAACCACCTACACAGCACATACACTACACACCATACAAACACACAACACATACAATACTGACTCCTGCCACACATCACACACACATGCAGCACGCATACCACACACACCTACATACATCACACACACACAACTATGTACACATCACACACATAAACACACATATACACACCACATATGTACGATACATGCAACATGCACAGCACACAGCACATGCACCATAAAAACACATACACATACATGCACATACCACATACATAGCTTATACACTACACTCATATACACATATACTATGCATGCACATAGAGACACACACACACACACACATACACACATTTTCTTCCTAGATTCCCAAGTCTTACACTGCACTCCCACCTCTCCTGACTGGGATAGAGGGCTGATAGTATCAAAGCCTGGCTGAAATGAAAAAACCTGGTTCGTTTGGTGGCTATGACAATGGCATCATCAGGCATCTAAGCTGCAGTCAATGTTCCCAAGTATTCCTCTCTAGATATAAGCTCCTTTGCTTCTGAAATAATCTCAAAGCTCCTTTACAGTCTGGTTGAACGAATTCCCACACTTGTACAACATTCAGTCCATAAGTACTGAACATCAAAGCCAACAGAAAACCCTAAGCATAGGTCTGTCTAGTCAGAGATTATCTCAGTTGACAGCAAGTGACTTGACCCGCCCAAACTACTGAGTTCCGTGACGAATTCTTCTCCAGTACCTAATATCTTCGGGATAATGCATTCATTCACTGAACAACTCTTGGCTGATTGCCTGTGTTAGGTCACTGAGGGAGACGCACATCTATGATTCATGTGACCTCAGCCCTCCAGGACCTACCTTCCAGTTTGCTGAGTGTCATAGCAGATGCAGTAGGCAGCCTGCTCGGACCAGCTCCGCATCCATCCTCCGTTCACAAGAAAGGCTTCTTGCTGTGAGTACCTGCAATTCTCTGCTGGAGGGGTTTATCTTTACTGGCCAAGTGTGCCTGTGCTGAATGCAGGAATAGAAATATCCAAGAATGATTTTCCCTGGAAGCCTTCAAATAAATAATGGGCAAGGCATTGGTGAATAAACATTTTAGCCTCCCTGACCTTGGTTGGGATAGATAACTGTGTTCAACACTGTCCTCCAGTGCGATTGAGGTCTAGTCCTCCACATCAGTAACTGAACTGATAATACATCCTTAATTGATTTTCTTCGCCTCCCACTTTTACTAACCCCCTCCCCTACTGATGATTCCTGGGATCACCTCTCAGCTAAACTACTCAGATTTGAATCCTTGTCTCAGAATCAGCTTCCAGAAGAACCCATACTAATTAAAGGGCTAAAATACATGTATAGATAGTTATAATTCTAGAAGAAACGAAGTAGATGACATTAGAGTGCTTTACTTAAAATCCTGTAAGAGTTCACAGGAAGAGTAAATTACTTTTGAGTTGGGAAATTAGATTCATGAAGGAGAGTCCTTCCATGGGAAGTAGGATTGGGGTGTTCAGTGATGGAGCAAAAGAAACTCTAAGTGGGGCTGGATAATTGGAGGCATGACAGCAGGAATTGAGTATGGTATGTTTGAAAACAGTTCAGTCTTACAGAAGCATTATATGAAGGAAAACAGCAGCTGAGGAGCAAGGTAAAGATAGATTTTAAATCCTAATGCCAAGGCGAGAAATGTTTGTCAGGCTATCTAGCACAGCTCTGTCCAATAGAAATTTCCAGAATGATGGAAATGTTCTAACTATGAGCTGTTCAATATGGCGGCCACTAGATACAGGTGGCTATTTAGCATTTGAAATATGGCTAGTGCCACTAAGAAACTGAATTTTTAATTTAATTTAATTTAATTTTAACGAACTTAAGTAGTCAAATGACTGAGGGCTACCATTTTGAACAGTGGATTTCCGGGCAGTGCAATATGACAGGATCAGAAATATGCTTCAGGATAAGTAATCAGAGAACTGACTCTAAGATCGATTGTATGGGAGGTGATCTGAAGATAGAGAACAATGATGAGGCAGAATGAATAACTGGATAAGTGTTGTTTCTTATTAAGGTTAAAAATAAAATATTTTCTTCAAATAAAAAAACAAACACATAAATAAAACAGATGAAAGTGGAGCTAACCTTGTTAAAATGAAGAGAAATCCCTGAGGAATCTCCCTGGAAATCCCAAAAGCTGCTTAGAACTCAGCTCATTAACCACTAGGCCAAGTCAAAGGTGGTGAAGAGTTCTACCAAGGTAATAAAAATGAAGGAGGAATAAATCTGGGAGACATGATAAAAGTGGAGTTAATCTCTCTTAGCATCTAATTAGGTATAAGAAGTAAGCCTTCAATATCTGCACATTTATTCTCTTATTCACTTAAGCCCAAACCCTGGTGTTATCCAAAATTCTTCCCCATTACTCAGTCATCACAAATATATTCTTCCCCATTACTCAATCATCACAAATATACTAGGTGCACAAAAATAAAGCTTATTGAACAAATTTAACATGCACAGTGTGACATAGATAGTGAGTATTGAGAAAAATCAGGACTCACATCCAGATTCATTGATGAAAGTCTTTCCCTAGGGTTTGCTGCCCACCCCCAGGATAATGCAGTCATAGAAGCCAAGGTAGGGGCCTTTACAAGTAGGGTTGTCAATCAGTAGTTTTAAACAGCAGCAAGTTGGGGGAGAGAGACAAATGGATATTAAAGTTGGGAGTTAATTTCAGTTAGAGTTAAGAGAAAGAAGGTAAGCTCTCAGATGTCAGACTGCCAGGATTTCAGGGATATGGTAAAGAAATGAAGTATTAAAAAAGTGAAGATGCAAAAGTGAAGGCAATGAATATAAACTACTCTTTAGCTTTCTGGTAAATAGAAGAAAAGGATGGAATACCCTGGGAATACTCAGTGAGGTGCTTGCTGACTTGCATTTTCTGCATCTATGAAATCTTAAAGTATCAAGAACACCTAATGTCTGTTTTTTTTGTTGTTTGTTTGTTTTTGTTTTTTTTTTTTTGAGACAGTTTCTCTCTTGTTGCCCAGGCTGGAGCCCAGTGGTGCAATCTTGGCTCGCTGCAACCTCCACCTCCCGGGTTCAAGCAATTCTCCTGCCTCAGCCCCTTGAGTAGCTGGGATTACAGGCATGTGCCACCACATTCCGTTTATTTTGTATTTTCAGTAGAGACACGGTTTCTCCATATTGGTCAGGCTGGTCTTGAACTCCCGACCTCAGGCTATCTGCCCGCCTCGGCCTCTCAAAGTGCTGGGATTACAGGCATGAGCCACCGCGCCTGGCCAACCCAATGTCTTTTCAAAGAAAGTCTTTGGTCATCTGTCACTTTACTTAAAACTAAGTGGCCTCATCATCAGGTTGATAGGACCCGAAGTAAACAACTGAGGGAGTCATCTCTTTTAGTCTCACTTGTGAGAATGGAAAGGCCTGGTAGAAGAGTTCTTTCCAATAGAGTCAGGGTGCACTGATGACCAATTGTCCAGGGCACTCACCCTCCCTGTCAAGGAGTTGGAACCCGCCAAAGACACCAGAGAGTTGCAGGTAGCAGCAGGGAAAGTAGAGGCAGAGACATAAATGGAGGATCACTGTGCCTCCTCAAGTCACCTGAAGCAGAGAACAATCAATTTATTCCCTGAAGAAACAAGAAGACCAGATGCGTGCAAGCTTCATGGTGTCTTGAACGATGTCGCATTCTCCACAAAGCTTTGCTGAAAGTGGCTGAGATCTTGCCTTCCTTATCTTCTCTTGCATCCTTATGAAAAAAACAGAACACGACAAATTCTGTCTTTTGCAATCTGAAAGAACATAGCCAAGGCATGGGATAGTCCTGAAGACAGTGAGGTGAAAGTGTTGATGTCCTTCAAAAAGTAATCCTAGAAAATTCTCATAGGCAAGCCTCTTTCAAAAGAGTTTCCAATGGCCGTAGGTGCAATGGTCTCATTTTTGAGAAAGTACAGAAATTTTAGGTTTACTCACAGACTCTCTGGAACAGTGCCCTCTGCCCTACAGAATAGCTTTTAAAAACAAACAAACAAACAAAACAGAGTCTTGCTCTGTCACCCAGGCTGGAGTGCAGTGGTGTGATCATAGCTCACTGCAGCCTTGAACTCCTGGGGGACTGCAGGCCCACACGTCACCATGAACAATCCTCCTGCCTCAGCCTCCCACAGTTCTGGGATTACAGAGATAGGCCTCCATGCTGGGCTTGGAATGGCTTTGTTTTAAAGAGACCAAGGTTACAGATAGCTGAAAAGTACAACTTCAGTCCTTTGCAGTCTTTTCTAAACATAGCAGGCTGAATCTTCCCTGTTAGTATTGGAAAGATAAATTAATAAAAAATCAGTACTTGAAAGAGAAAAAATTCCAGTAACTCTGGAACGGAAACCAACCTTGGAGATTATTATCTGAAGTGTATCCCTTCCAAAATTTGTATGTGGAAGTCCTAACCCCTAGTTCCTCAGAATGTGACTGTATTTGGAGATGGGGTCTTTAAAGAGGGAATTAAGGTAAAATGAGTTCATGTGGTGGGCCAAAATCCAACCCGACTGGTGTCCTTATAAGAAGAGGAGATGAGGACGTAGACATAACAAAGGGAAGACCGTGTGAGGACGCAGGGAGAAGACGTCATCTGCAAGCCAAGGAGAAAGGCCTCAGGAGAAACCAGCCCTGTCAAAGCCTTGAGTGAGGACATAAATTTCTGTTACTTAAGCTGCGCAGTGTGCAGTACTGTGTTACCGCGGCCCGAGCAGGCAGAGACCATGCAGCCTAACCTTTTCACTTCACTCTTGAAGAATCTGAGTTCAGAATCACACTGCTTGTATTAGCACTAAGTGCAAGCCTCAAGGGTCTTCAATCTCAGCCCAGAGGCCTTCCCACTTACCATACCCCTGACTTTGACAGACGTGGTTTTCCAGAAAGGAGAGAGGATGATAGAGAGAGCAAAGACACAGGGATAGAATCTAGTTAATCCTGAGAAAGGAATGGATGGGAAAATGACTCCCTGATTCCATAGCTTCACATAAAAGCCTGTAACTCTTGGGCTACCTTCTTCTTAATGACTTTTGCTTGTTTTGGATTCTTATGCTCAGTCCTAACTTTGTTCTTAACTGGGGCAAATGACTGGTTGCAAACATTCCAAAGTGACTCCAGCATGAATTTTAACTATCTGAAGCCAAGTTGGACTAATGGGCCTAAACTTAACCAAGAAAGTCTTATTCTTTCCTTTGGTGTTTGTATCTCCGACCTGTTGATTCTCTTCCAGCACCTCCTTTTGTGAGAGACATCCAGGGCAGCTGGGAAATTTATGAGGGGGTGTGCGTTTAAGTATTTATAATTACATTTAATTTAGATTTAGTTTCTGGTTTTTTTTTTTTTGGAGCAAATTTTTTTTAGTATTTTTTTAACACTAGGTCCTCAGAATGTCAAACTAATTTTCTTTCTCAATCCTCTGTTAGTTTCAGATGACAAGCTTTTAAAAGCACAGCTCTGTTAGTTTTAGGGAACCTTAAGCCTCATTGTCTTGGAGCCTTCCTGTCCCCTGCTATACTATTGTTGTTGTTGTAGCCCAGGGTGTCCTAAATCTCTGATTTCCACCCCCCTGAGTGGTTGTCTTCCATGTATTTTATTTAGAGATAAGGCCATGCCTTTGAGTTTGAATGAAGCATGGCCAACTGAGCTTAGTTTGTTGGGAAGTATCTCTGGATCATCCCAGTGTCCCAAAGGAAGGAGGAAATGGCCAGACAGTATTTCGGCCTCTGTCAAAAAACCCATCATTTTCCCCATGATACTATGGGTGAAATTCAAGCTTCTCCTCTTCGTTTCCATGGATTCATGTAACTGACACAATGCCAGGCATTGTGCTGTGAGCCTGGTAGCTTGTGACCTAGATTCTGCCTGTCACAGATACCGATATACGCAACGGAGACCACCAATCCAGTCTGCACAAATTATCTGTGGTTATTATGCTCGTGAACACTATAGATCAGAGCTCTGGTGGCCATGAATTGTGCTTCATATTCACTCTCAGTAAATACAGAATCATAAGAATGAGTAACACAAAGGTAGTGCTCAGTTTAAAACAGGATCCAAAACAAAACATTCTAACCAAGGCTTTTACGTTGGAACCATAAAATAGTTTCACTGCCAGGAAGGATGTATTATAGAACAAAATACTGCTTTTAATTGGTGGGTTCTTTTTTATTTTTCTTTTGAAACACAACTTTAGAGCATGTTTTAATTTAAGTTATAGCCCCAGAAAAATTTTCTCAGTTATAAAATTATCAGCAAGTGATACATGAGTTAAATAATAATACAAGCTTTTCAAATTAGTTATTTAATAATAATAAATGAGTGCACTTTTTTCCAGCTAGGAAATAGGTATTCTTCATTACTGAATTTCTTTTATACCACTATACCGAGACATGAAAACAGTCCCCGTCCACCTAATTTCTTATTAATGTATGGGTTTCTGCCCCAGTAAAGAGAATAAAGTGAAGCTGTGAATTAAACCAAGAAACTGCCTTCCTCAGGTTTTATTAATCACGGCCTTGAGGGAAAGACAGGCAGAGTTCTTGTTGCTTCTATCTGCAATCACTCAAGCGACTTTTGGAGAACTTTCTTCAATGCATGGCTCAACTTTTTGGAACACTGGAGAGCATTCAGGAAAAGAGAGCAAGTGATAAATAGTTTGGAAATGAAGATCAAAAAGAAAGCATTAGGAGAACTAGGAATGTTTAGTCTAGAGAGAAGGAGAATGAGTAGAGACGTATTTTTCCTTACTGTCATAAACAGGACAAAAGCAATTCTTCTTTTTCACAAAGGGTAAGGAAATAAGAACAAGTGAAAATAAGCATAAGCAAGGAATTTGACTTTTTTTTTTTTTTTTTGTAAACAGAGTTTAGCTCTTGTTATCCAGGCTGGAGTGCAATGGCACAATCTTGACTCACCACAACCTCCGCCTCCCAGGTTCAAGTGATTCTCCTTCCTCAGCCTCCTGAGTAGCTGGGGTTACAGGCATGAGCCACCACGCCTGCTAATTTTGTATTTTTAGTAGAGACAGGGTTTCTCCATGTTGGACAGGCTGGTCTTGAACTCCCAACCTCAGGTGATCCTCCAGCCTCAGCCTCACAAAGTCCTGGGATTACAGGTGTGAGCCACTGTGCCCAGCCTGATTTTAATTGATATAATTTCTTTCTTTAAAACAATAATGGAATGCTTAAGAACTTGGGAAATTATCCTGGAATAGCTTCAGAATGCTATTCTGCAGGTCAATCTAAAGATGAAGATATAGCGATATCTATCAAGGGGAGTGGAGAATTAATGTCATCCGTATAACACAGAGTCAAGAATACTTTGCATGGATAATTGTAGTAATGACAGTGTTTACTTCTAACTTTAACATTCATCACACATTGATCAAATGCCTTTTCAGGCCAGACACTGAAGCATTCATGATCACAAGCACAGTGTGCTCACCACATGGGTACTTTCTAAGTGCCTTACACGCAAGTTAGTCCTCGCCACAGCCATGTGAAATAGATGCCGTTCTTTCCCTACTTTTGCAAATAAGGATACTAAGGCTGAAAAGAGTTTAATTATTTGCCCAAAGTCACACATTGAGGTTACAAATAAGAGTCAAGATTTGAACCTGTGTCCTCTGAGAAGCAAACACCAAGATGAGATGAGAGGTGCATGAGCTTTATTGGGAGCAACACCCATGGAGGATAAAGGGAGCAGAAACAGGAGGAGGGGGCAGGAGAAGCCTTCAGACTGAGATGCAGGTGTGAAATCTGTGAAGGGAGAGAGGGAAGAAAGGACTGGGTAGGAAGAGCCTCAGATGACTTCACAGATCTTCTTGGCTGGGAGCAGCCTAGAAGTTTGTGTTGCCATGAATGCTCTGGTGAGGGGCAAAGCAACATTTGGGGTCTTGGCCTCTGTAGTAGGTTCTTGTGAAGGGAGGTCTGAGTGGGGCAACACAGAACCCAAGACATCTGGCACAAAGCCATGCTTTCGGTCACTCTGGTGGGCTTTTTCTGTGGGCCACATCCTTTAAGGGTGTGTGGTGAAAGATGTAACCCTGTGGTTATGAAAGATCCAGGTAGTAAAAGGGGATGCTGCATTACAAAGCTCTACAGAACCCTGTTCACATAGTGTACAGTGTCTGCAGTGCCTGCTGAGTCCAGCAAGCGGTGACCGGTAGTGAAGAGTTCGATCATAATCTTCCAATCCAAACATACTTGTAAGTTTTGCTCTGGGACACCTTCATCACATAAACTCTCATAAAACTTCTCAGCCAATGTTTAAATATTTATGCAGCACTTACTAAATACAAAGCACTGTCTTAAGTGCAGTGGGAAATACTGTTCTAAGACCTAAAAGGCTCAACCCTTCCCTCCAGTGGTTTATCCAGTAGAGAAGATGTCACTCCTATACATAACCAGAGACATTTGAGGTGAAGAAAATTGCCACATTGGGTACAGATATGGTGCTGAGGAAGTTTAGGGATTAGAGGGCCTACTTCCTGTTGGAAAGATTGGGGAAGATTTCATGAAGGAAAAAAGCAATGATATAGTTTCCTCAAATACAAATATGGTGCCTGGGAGAAGCAATATTTAATGCAATGGGAGGAAGACACGTAAGGCTGTCACTGACGTAGGAAGCCAAGCATTAAATGACAGTATCATGATTATCATAAGTATAAGAAATTTCTCTTTTAAAACTTCAGACCCTAAGGGAGCTAGAAATCTACTCATCTGTTTTAGTATATGCAGAAACAAAGAGATTTACTTTCTATCTCTAGTCATTTTTTAGGGCCATTATAACCAAGTACCACAGAAAGAGTGGCTCAAGGCAACAGAAACTTGGCGAGTGCGGTGGCTTACACCTGTAGTCCTAGCACTTTGGGAGGCCAAGGTGGGTGAATCACCTGAGGTCAAGAGTTCAAGACCAGCCTGGCCAACATGGTGAAACCCCGTCTCTACTAAAAAATACAAAAATGAGCTGGTGTGGTGGCGGGCACCTGTAATCCCAACTACTCAGGAGGCTGAGGCAGGACAATCCCTTGATCCCAGGAGGCAGAGGTTGCAGAGAGCCAAGATCATGCCACTGCACTCCAGCCTGGGTGACAGAGTGAGACTCTGTCTCCAAAAAAACCCAGACACTTACTGTCTCACAGTGCTGGATCCAAGATCAAGATGTTGGCAGCACCATATTCCTCTAAACCTACAAGGAAGGACCTTTCTCTGTTTCTTACAGTTTCCAGGTAGTCCCAGATGTTCCTTGACTTGTAGAAATGTCTCGCCAATCTTTGCCTACATCTCGATATGATGTTTTTGTGTGTCTCTATCTCCATGTGACCATGTTCCTGCTGTGTCTTTGTCTATTTGTGAAGACACCAGTCCTGTTGGATTAAGGACTCACCCTAATCCAGCGTGACCTAATTCTAACTAACAAAAACTGTGCTGTGCCTATTTATTTATTTGTTTATTTATTCATTTATTTATTTACTTACTTATTTTTGAAATGGAGTTTCACTCTTGTCGTCCAGGCCGGAGTGCAATGGCGCAATCTTGGCTCACTACAACCTCCGCCTCCCGGGTTCAAGCGATTTTCCTGCCTCAGCCTCCCAAGTGGATGGGATTACAGGTGCCTGCCACCACACCCAGGTAACTTTTTTGTTTATATTTTTAGTAGAGACGGGGTTTCACCATGTTGGCCAGGCTGGTCTCAAACTCCAGACCTCAGGTGATCCACCCACCTCAGCCTCCCAGAGTGCTGGGATTACAAGCATGGGCCATGGTGCCCGGACACTGTGCCTATTTCTGAATAGGATCACATTCTGTGGTTCAGGGGCTTAGGACTTCAACATGTCTTTTGGGGGGTACACAGTCTGACCCATAACCTTATCCTATTAATTAAACTTTGGCACCATTCTTTGTTGTTTTATTAAATTTAATTTTGCATGAGCAACAGTTTTTTCCTTGGAGTTGCTAGGTACTGAGAGCTCTGCAGTGAAAACAGGCTTAAAGCCTTTCATCTTCATATCACTAAATTAGTATACATCTCTACACACTACAATATTGAGACTTCTGAATAAAGTTTAAAAAAAAATAAAAATAGTTTTCAGACATTTGACAAAAACGGACATCATCATTGCTTCTTGGTCTTCCCCAGTCAGTCCGGATTCACACTCAAACACTCTGTGAACGTTTGCTATAGTTTCAGAGCAGATTCTTCATGTAGAAATTTCCAAGGTAAGAGTTGAGGTGCCCTTTCAGGTCATAAGAATCTGTCCTGTCTTTCCTGAGAAGCAGAAACAACAAGCTAGCCTTTCCGACTCCAGGCAGGTGGAGGATGCTAGGAATAAGGTCTAGATGCAACTTGGGACAGGCCAGTAAACTGGTTTAAAGATGAAGTTACCCACTTTTGGCAGATCGCATTTCCCAAAGATCGCCACAGAAAAACATAGCCCATCCCACATGCTCTGTTTATAATGTGAGGCTGGCACTCCTCCATTGAGAAGAGGGAGTTTAAATCCCCCCTCTTGAATATGGGCAGGGTTTAGTGACCAGCTGCTAATCAACACAATGTCCTGGAAAGAAAGCTAGGTGACTTGCAAGGCAAGGTCCCAGAAGCTGATATGGTTTCTGCCTTGTTTTTCTCTCTCCCTTTTCCTCCCACTCCTTCTCCCTGCGCATGTCCCTCTGTTCTCCCCACTCCTCTTTTTCTCTGTCTGTCCCCATCTCTCTCCCCATGCACTCACCTTTGGAGCTCAGGCACAAGCAGAGGCCACACATGGGTATGTGAGCCAACCCCAACTACCTTCTTGGCCATCAGCCAGCGTCAGGCTCCCAACGAGGACATGAAGGAGCCTTCAGATTATTCCAGCTGAGCCCCCCGACATTAGGAAGCAGAGATAAGCTGTCCGCATTGTGTTCTGTATACATTCCTGTCCACAGAATCCATGGACTTAATAAGTGGTTGCTTTATGCTACCATGTTTTGGAGTCACTATTACACAGCCGTAGTCACTGGAATACCATATATCCAGCAAAATAACAAGTTGTGAAGCTAGTCTCTTAGGTGTCATATTTGTTGATGTTTCTAGGATGTTCTCCTGACATCTGAGAAAGATAAGCCTTTAGAAGCAAAGGGGAAGGAGCAATAATGCTTAAATGACCTTAAAGCCTAAGAAGTTTCAGGCTGTCAATGTGAAAAAGCATTTCGTATGGATACCTCTCCCCACAGGGTCCCATGGCCTGGCTACTGCTTCTTAATCTGTGGTGGTCCAGACAAGCGCTTAACGCCCTTGAAATGAATTAATATCAGTTTCATCTCAGGTAACCACATGCAGAATATTTATTAATCATTTTTACAAAGAGTGTAGCTTGCTAAAAAGGTGACTCTAATTTGAGAGATTTTAAACTTGTTGGGATAGCTAACATACTCTGTCCTCCTGTTAAGAAAAAGTGTTCTCTCTTTTTCCTGTCCTCCCTCCTTTCTTCCATTTCCACCCCATCCCCCTTAGTTCCTTTTATTTATTTATTTATTTGAGTGGTTTCTATCTGCATACAAAAAGCAAAGATAAGTGAACAAAAGGTAAGGGGGAAGGAATAAACTTATTTTCTATTAAAGTTGGTGTTAATATGTTTTTGAGTTTATAAATCACTTTTTTGTGGACCTTACAATTTGCCCGCTTTTCTACCTGGATGTTATTGAACTTTTCAGTTGAAATAATACATTCATCTCAACCTTTCATTTGAAATGTATAAAACCTCCTAATTAAGTGCAATGATGCATTAACATGGAATTCAACAGTTCCTTTTAAATCATGATCTCGACATCTGCAAGGTCACCACCACTAACGCACTGTAGAATGATAAACTGTTAAAAGTGAATAAGAACTCAGAGGTTGTCTAATTAACCCCTTTATTTTACCTGCCATCAAAGTGAAGTTATTTGCCCAAGATTAGAAATTTGAAGTTGTCTTTAAACTCTGTATCTATCTAGTTCTCATCATCTTATGCATCAGTCTTTGGGAAGCTCATGGAGACAAATACCTTAGGTTAGAAAGTTTGAATTCAGATCTTAAGATTGAGAACAGTGACATTCTGGTGGTAGTGGTGGAAGGCTGGAGGGAGACCAGAGATGGGAAAGAAATTATAACAGTCTGACTACTTACCATTTTCTATAGTAGTAGTAGTAGTAGTAGTAGTAGCAGTAGTAGTAGTAGTGTCTAATCCTGGAATTCATTTTAACATCAGAGTTATGTTTCAAGAAAGTGCCGCATTTAATATTCACTGTACCTGAACTGTAGCAAAAATGTGTGATTTTCTGTGCCTTCTTTAGATGCTGTATAATACACTTTCTTGTTTTTTTTAACATTTATTTTAGGTTCGGGGTACATGAGAAAGTTTGATACACAGGTAAACTCATATCACGGGGGTTTGTGGTACAGATTATTTTATCACCCAGGAATTAAGCCCAGTACCCACTGGTTATCTTGTCTGCTCCTCTCCCTCCTCCCACCCTCCACCCTCAGCAGGCCCCAGTGTCTGTTGTTTCCTTCTTTGTGTTCATAAGTTCTTGTAATTTAGCTCCCATTTATAAATGAGAATATGCAGTATCTGGTTTTCCGTTCCTACATTAGTTTGCTGAGGATAATGACCTCCAGCTCCATCCATGTTCCCACAAAAGACACGATCTCATTCTTTTTTATGGCTGTGTAGTAATCTGTGGTGTATATTTACCACATTTTCTTTATCCAATCTGTCATTCATGGGCATTTAGGTAGATTCCATGTCTTTGCTATTGTGAATGGTGCTGCAAAGAACATTTGCCTGCATGTATCTTTATGGTAGAATGATTTATATTTCTCTGGCTATATACCCAGTAATAGGATTGCTGGGCCAAATGGTAGTTTTGTTTTTAGTTCTGTGAGGAATTGCCATACTGATTTCCACAAAGATTTAACTAATTTACACTCCCACCAAAAGTGTTCCCTTTTCTCTGCAATCTCGCCAGCATCTATTTTTTGACTTTTTAGTAATAGCCATTCTGACTGGTATAAGATGGTATCTCATTGTGGTTTTGATTTGCATTTCTCTAATGATCAGTGATATTGAGCCTTTTTTCATATGCCTGTTGGCCAAGTTTTCTTTTATATGTTTTCCTGATGGCTCAGTGGGATCTTCCCAGGTCCAAGTTTCTCTCTTCTTCTAGTGAAATAGTGATTTTAAAAACACATGATTAATTTGTCAGAAGTTGTTCCGTAATTTTTTAAAAAATGTAATACATTTTGTTGATTTTTTTCTTTTGTGTGTTTTTTTGTTTCCTCAGCTGAGTTTATATTTAATCAGTCTCTAAACTTAGAGCCATTTCATTCAAGGAAAAAAATTATTTTATTTTCAGACATTTCCCAAGGTGAGTGAGGATCTAAGTATAGGGAATGGCATCCTCTTGTATTTCAGATTAAACTTTGAAAAAGCATTAGCAACTTTTAGATCTCATCTCTTCTCACTTATGAGCTACTACAAATAAGTAGGAGAAATGAATATGGTATTTATGAAGCTTTGAATATGAGAGTTAAAGATTCTTCTTTATATCATTGCTATATGATTTTAGAAATTTTAGAAGATAAGTTGTAGCACTTTGATTCAGATTTTATATTTTTATTACAGAAGTCAAAAGATGTGTCTTAGAATACAAGTGTCAGGCTTGGATGTTTCCTATGTTTGAGAACTCCTGCTCTCATTTGGGTTGTGTAATCAACTCTGTTATTGAGGGCTGGCTCCACTTCTGTAATTACACACCTTCCTGCACCATCAGCCCCACTAGGTCATTCTTCTCAGCATGCTCATATGCTTCACTGTCTCTCATCTTTAAACAGAACATGCAAACAAACCAAATCCCTCCTTTGACCCTACATCTTCTTCTAACTGTTGCCTCATTTCTCTTCTCCCTTTTCTAGCAAAATTCTCAACAAAGTCACTCATGGTCTCTGGATCCACTTCCTTACCTACTGTGATGGGGTTTTGGTCCCCATAACTCTTTTTAAATATTCTTGTCTACATCCCAAAGAATTGCCACGTTGTCAAATCCAATTGCCCTCTCCAAGCCCTCTTCTTACCAACCCCTTCAGAATCTCTCTGCACAGCTGATCACCTGCTTTATTGAAACCTCTTGCTTCTTTTCATTTGTATTCATCTGGTTTTCCTCATGCCTCTCTGGAAGTTTCTTCTGTCTTTTCTGCTGGAGTCTCCTCTTCAGCTTAACCTCGAATATGTTGAAGGACTCCCAGGACATAGCTCTAGGCCAGCCTCTCTACTTACATTGTCTCTCCAGTGAAATAGTCTGGTCCTAAGGCTTGAGATGTCATCAATATGTCAGGGACTCCCAGACTCTCCTTTTCATCCCTGGCCTCTTTCCAGGGCTCCAGACTCAGATATCCAACTCAGTATCTCCATTAGGTTCTTTAACTGGTGTCTCAAATATGAATTCATTCTCTCCTACCTTCTAACCTGTTCCTCCCCCAGTCCTTTCAGTCTCAGGTAACAGAATCAACTACCCACCCAGGGACTCAATACTTGATTTTTCCTTTCTAATCCATCAGTGGGTCTGGTGGCTCTGTCTTCAATGCATATTTCAAATCCACCTGCCTCACCCATCTCCAATGCTGTCACACTGATCTCAACCACCGCCATCACTTCCTTGGATGACCACAATTGTCTCTGCATGTCCGTCTGCTTCTACTTTTCCCTCCACAATCCATTCCCACACAGCAGCCAGAGAAGTGTTTTTAAAATATAAATCAGATCATGTCATTTCTGTGCTTGAAAGTATCCAGATATTTCCTTTCCAAAAGCACTTAAAATACAATGTACAGCTTTCCCCCAATTCACAGTACTCTAGTTGACTTAGACCCTATGAAACTCCATTTCACCTTGTACCATTTGCTCCCCCCTTCCTATATCCCAGCCATTTTGACTGTCTTTTTGCTCCTCCAATATGCCTTCCACTTCTGGGTGCTTGCATATTCTTTCCCCTTTGCATAAAGTTGGGCCCTTCTCATTTGTCAGATCTTAGTTTAGATGTCACGGCCAGCTCCTTGGAGCAAACTTCCATGATGACTCTTTCAAAGCAAGTGCCTCCTCTGATCACCACGCCTGATTCATTCCCATTAAAGCTCTTACCGTAATTATAGGCTTATTTTCTCATTTATTCTTGTCCATCCCCCGCAAGAATGTGAGCCCCATAACAGCGTGGACTTGCTTCGTCTTGTTCATCCCTGCATCGCTGCTGCCTAGAACAATGTCTGTCCACACTAGGCATTCAATAAACATTTGTTGAATGGATCAATCAGTTTTTAGATTACTTAAGCCATTTGTTTTTCCTTGATTGCTTGACAATCTACTTGTTGGCAAAGTATCCCTCTATTAGAGGAAATAACATGCTTCATTTTCACCTTAAACATGTGTTCAAAGAGGACATAGGATTGTAACGGGTTAGAGGGAGATCTTTGCTTTTAAGTCTGAGCTTTTAAGTAGTATATCCCTTAATGATGGCAAATAATTAAAGATTAAGTTATGAGACCAATGAGATTTCCACTAGCAAACATCACCAAATATTTTCTATTTTTCATCCCTTTTGTGAATTTTGTTTTATCTGACTATAAACATAGTCATAACTATGAAAGCTGTTGCTCAAATATAATTTTCAATTGTTGGCATTCTAGAAATGCTACAAAATTCACATTTGTGATTATTTCAAATTCATTAATCTCAAGACTATGTGATGCTAACTCTTATTCTCAAGAATTATAAAGTAAAGATGATGATATGGAATGTATTGCTACAATGCCTTGGGATATGAAATTGTATCTATAAAACACTGATGTAATGCTATGAGCTCATATTATAAATAGATACTAAATCATCTGTGCTTTGTGGAACATTGTATCTTTATAATATCTTTTGTATATAATTCTAAAGAAAAAATAAAACAAAGTTGCAACTAACAGGTGCATTGCTTCAAACATACAACTCTTGGCATTCCAACATTCTGACTCCAGGAAATGCCTGCAAAAGCTGGTAGTCAGCTTAAGATAGCACATTTAGTAACAAAGTAATTTTAGAAATCAATTTCAGAGGAGAAATAGAAGACATTTTCTGTAATATGCCCTCTTGCTTCAGTATGAAGTGTTGACATTGTTTTATTTTTTAAAGTAAAAGCAAAGGATCGAAAATAAGTATGTTGTGAAAATCCAACATAAAGTACGTTGAAAAATTTTAAGATAAATTTTAAGATAGCATGTTTAACACTCTAGAAAATAGAAAAGAATAAAGTACCTCTAAAACGTCTTGGGGGGAAAAAGGTAAATGTAAAACTTTGCTGATCAAGATAAAGATCCAATGTAAAGTATTCTTATTGGAAGAAAAAAGAAAAAGAGAAAAGAAAGGGCTAAAGAAAGACAGGGTTTGATTAAGAGGTGCCATGCCTGAGCTAGTTTAAGTGGTTGAACTCAATCTCCTGAGCTGTGCAATCAGAAAAATCATAGTCTTTGTTAACCATTTTTCTCTGTGTTTCCATATTTTGCAGGAGTCTTCAGCCATGAAAAGTGTGAAAGCATGGTCAGGATTACAGGTACAGCTGGAGCTCAGCGAGGGGCTAAGGTCAGAGTGGACTGGAGACGTTGGGGACTATTTTCTGGGAGGGACTGGTCTGCAGCTAAATCCTATTGGATGCACACTGATTTTGATAGAGAGAGAAAGAAGTGGGTGGTGAGGCAAGATGGGAAGATAGAGACACGTACAAAACAAAAAGCAGTTAGAAAAACTAAGTTAGACTTTCCTACCTCCAGGAAAAAGGGTTTAAAAGGGCACTCCGAAGGAAACCGGCAACATTTAATATAGTCATAGAAGTGGAATGGGATGAAACTATGGTGGGTTTTGAGTTACAGCTGGTATGGACAGGCAGTAAGAAGCTACTGGAAACGTCAAGCAAGGGTGGTATCAAGGGGGTGGTGTTTCAGGAAGGGAAACGTTTGTCTGTGTCAGGCTAGTTGCAAGGACATAAGCTTGGAGTCATTCCTTGATACCGTTTCTGCAACTGGGATGTGAAGTGTAGTAAACTGGAGATCTGCATTCTGATGGTAATAATTTTAATAGAGATAAAGGAGTAATTCCAAGAGGCAGTATATGGTATTTTACTTAATTCTCATAATAGCCCCCTCCAAATAGGTATTATTATTCCAATTTAGAGGTAACTGAGTCTCAGTGATTTATTAAATAAGTTACTCAAGGTTAAACAGTGGAAGCGAGGTTCAGAACCGGCAGATTCAATGAGTGGTGGATGAGGATGAACTGAAATGTTTTTATTAGCATGTTTTATAAAACTGATTTTTATTTTTTATTTTCCTTATTTCTCCTAGGCCTGGGAGCCTAAAATTGGTTTCTGTACGTATGTATATCAAAGACAAGTGCTGGGTAGGTAATGCCAAAAGTGAAAAAGGATGGCCAGGTATTTTTTAGTTTGAAACTAAGTATTTGGTTTGACATAAATCAAAGATGAGTATCTGATAATAAACAACAGTCTAATAAAGACTGATAATAGGCGATTACCATCTGGTTAAGGCAAGCACCCTTCACTAAGTTTGCTCCAAGTGTGTCCGTCTGGGTAATGGTGACTCTGGGCTGAGAGTAATCGCAACCAGAGGTCTCAAGAGCACCTGCTCTGAGCAATATTGCAGTGCTGAGGGGAACCCGGGCAGCCCACCTGGCTAATTCAGAAGCAGCACAGCATCAACTTGCAAGGCCAGGGTGACAGGGCAAAGCTGAGCTGAGAGTTGAAAATACAGCTCAAGTTTTAGAAATCCAGATTTTTAAAACTGGGAAGCCCTCTTTCTAAAGAAAAACAGAAGCTCGCAGTTTTGTTTCATTAGCCACCGGTGCCTTGGAGCCATGAACTTTCCCCCACTTCGGAAACGTCTCTGGAAAATTCATTTCATGCTTGTCTACTCCAGTAAAATCCTTGACTGAACTGTTACAAAACAGGAGGCTTGGCCCCGGGAATGTGATAAATCACCCGATACGGTGGAGCCAGTTGGCATCCTCGGGAGCCCTGGGCTTCTGACCTTGGGTTTACCTGTCATCTTGGACCGTGACCTTCTCCCAGCAGAGGGGACTTTCTGATTGTTCCCGTGCCACAGGACAGGGAAGTGGACAGAGCACATGTATCACATTCTTTGACACCCTAGAAAATATCCCCTAGCCGAGGGAGGGCTGTCGGTGCCCTGGCTTCAAGGCTCTGCATTCACCAGCATCTGAGCGGCAGTCTTGGAGACTTACTTGGTAACTATCAAATCTCTCTGAAGGCCTCACCTTGTGTTTTTTCTCGTATAAAGACGAGTCTTCATCCATTACCTTATTGCTGTGAATGCTGCTCTTAAAAGAACGTAGTGAACATCCCTGTCTCCTCTGGTGTAGATTTTTACCCAACAATCTTTGAATAGATTCTTGGGCAGCCACCTGCTCATTTCCACCACACTCGTTTCAGAACTCAACTCCTCAAGTTCTCACCCTGGCACTCTCAGAAAATGACTGAATTTCTACTTCCCTCAAGAAAAAGTGTGGATTCTCAATAAGAATGGATTGAGCATCTGCTAAGAAGCAGGAATTGTGCTAAGTTCTCAGAATACGGAGAAAAGTAAACGTCATCTCTGCCCTGGATGGGCTTATGGCTTGGAGAGGGAATAGGCATGAAGACACATACTGGTGTCAAACTTTGTAGGTGAATTTAATGGATAGAAATACAGGGGGCGGGGTAGGGGAGGGGTCGCCATTTCCACTTAGGAGGGGAGGACAACCTTCCTAAGGACTACTTGGGATGAACATCCTAAATTCCCTTCCCTCTGCTCCCTAAATAATCCATAGCTGTATGTTTTCCTAACATCTTTCTCCCTGTCTTAGAAGAGGTGTCTACAGTTTCCTAAGGTTAACCCTTTACGTATCTCTTAAAGATAAACTTCATCTTCTAATGTAAAAGCGGGGCAAAAATTACAAAAGTATTATCAACAACAACACAGAAAAAGTTAAGAAAGAAAAATATCTACCATTACCCAACTGACTTTTTAATAGCCCTGCCATGGTTCCTTTTTGTCTGTTTTAATCTGTATTTTCCTCTATGGTTTTAAAAAGCTGTAACCAGAACCGCCTGTGTTCATTGCTCATCCTCTATGCCCTCCTTTGGGACCTGACCTGACCTCCTGACCTCGTGTTCCGCCCTCCTCGGCCTCCCAAACTATGCCGGGAGTACAGGCGCGAGCCACCGCGCCCGGCCAATTCCTTCGTTTATTAAATCTTTTCTGCTAATTAAAATGGAGTAGCAATACAAGTATCCACTGATGGGAGAACGGATAAGGAAAATGTGGTCTGTACATACAATGGAATGTTATTCAGCCTTAATAAGGAAGAGAATTCTGACCCATGCTACAACATGCACGCACCTTGAGGACATCTCAACCTGTTTAAATCAAAGGATTTAGTCCGCACTGCAGCACACAGCTTATTTGTGATCATTAAGTGAAGTCGTGAAGAGGGGAACAAACGTGTACTCAGAGACGCAGCCAATGTCATCCCTCTGTGAGACGTGCTTACTGGCTTGTGTGTTAAAGAGTGACTGGACTCCTGTTCCTGTAGGCTGAGGTTTCTCTAAACTCCAGTTCTGCCTTCCCAGTCAACAGAGGCTAAAGATACTAAGCAACATTTTTCGTTTTGTTCCTCTCTGTACATAGTCTTTCAGGCACCCAGGTTTTGCAACTTCACTACCTCTTATTTGCTATTGTTACGAATAAATACCAGGGAGGTGGTGAGGGGACCAAAGAGCATACTGAAAAGGGGATGAGACAGGAGAGAGGATGACAGATCCAAAGCTCGGGGTGGGGAAAGAGCTTACTTGAATGATTTAAGACCCAGAAAAAGATGAAGACAGATACCCTGGGTGAATGTATCAGAGACTAGAGGATGGTGAATCACCTCCAGAAAGCCTGTGCCTCAGGCCTGAATGAAGCAGAATTCCTAAAGTCAGCCAAAGGAAGACCAGTCTGATGGTTCACAGAGGTGACCCAAGGAGGCAGCCGGCACAGAGGCCGGGTAGGAAGTGCCGCAATAGTGGCTGGACCCTGGCAGTGCAGGAGAATCATCTGGAGCTTTGGGAGACTACCAAGGCCTGGAGAAACACATATCTGTTATGAAGTTCAGAAACAGGCAGAAGTAAATAATATATGTTTTAGATATACATATATTTGCATATAGGTATAATAAAAGCATTTTCAAAACAAAGACTTAAAAATTCAGGGTCATGTTTACCTCTGGTATAGGTAAATGAATGCATTAGTTGAGGATTACATGGATAATGAACTAATTATGATGTCCTGGCTCTTAAAGCAGGTGGTAGGTTCACGGGTATTTGTTACATTATTAAAATCGGACTTTATGAAAGATGTGTCCATGCAGTGGTGATGCCTGTGCCATGAATCAAGATTCGAACTTTTCCAGTTCTAAGCACCTGGGATCTGATTTAGAAATTTACTAATGCTACTATTAAAAAAATTAGGACGGCTACTATTAGGCCATCCTAATTTGGATGGCTACTATTAAAAACATTAGAAAATAAGTGTTGGTGAGGATGTAGAGAAGACAGAACCCTCATGCACTCTTGGCGGGAATGTACAATGGTGCATGCAGCAGTGTGGAAAATAGCGTGTGATTCCTCAAAAAATTAAACATTGACTTACCACATGCTCTAGCACTACCATTTCTGGATATATATCTAAAATAATCACCACGCGCAGTGGCTCATGCCTGTAATCCCAGCATTTGGGGAGGCTGAGGCAGGTGAATCACTTCAGGTCAAGAGTTTGAGACCAGCCTGGCCAACATGGTGAAACCCCATCTCTACTAATAATACAAAAATTAGTCAGGCGTGGTGGTGGGTACCTGTAATCCCAACTACTTGGGAGGCTGAGGCAGAAGAATTGCTTGAACCCAGGAGGCCAAGGTTGCAGTGAGCTGAGACTGCACCACTGCACTCCAGCCTGGGCAACAGGGTGAGACTCTGTCTCCAAAAAAAAAAAAAAAGTAAATAAAATAAAATAATTGAAAATGGGATCTTTTCAAGATGAGAGAGTAAGACTTCCTTTATTCAGGGTTAGCCTGGTCCCCAGCACAAGGAGTCACCTTCTTGACGAGTTCAATTGTCTCTGGGGTTTCTGTCTATGTCCCGGGAAAGCTGTGCTCTCTAAAGACCAAAGAAGATGATGGATGAAGTGATCTGCTTTTTGTTTGCCTCTTGGGGAAATCACATGAGTCCATGGGAAGAGAGTTGGGATATTCCTTCATGTGGTCCTTTGGTTGTAACATTAAAATTTCCCCCCTCCCAGTCAGGTCTATGTGTCAGGAGCTTTCCAGTTCTACCAAGGCCAAGAACAAATGGACAGACAAGACGAATGAATTGAAATGAAATGTTCTCTATGCCATTGCATTGGGACCCAGAGGTTGAGTCCGCTGAATAAATTTAAAAGATGGCATGGGCAGGGTGCAGTGACACTCTGTGTTTAAAAAAGACAAAAAGAAAAAATAGTATGATGTTTGTAAGTAAAGAAAAACTCTCAGTACTCACAGTGAATTTTTTATGGTTCAAATGAAAAATATTGGCGGGGCGTGGTGGCTCATGCTTGTAATCCCAGCTCTTTGGGAGGCCAAGGAGGGCAGATCATGAGATCAGGAGTTCAAGACCAGCCTGTCCAACATGGTGAAACCCCGTCTCAACTAATAATACAAAAATTAGCCGGGTGTGGTGGTGTGTGCCTGTAATCTCAGCTACTCAGGAGGCTGAGGCAGGAGAATCACTCAAACCTGGGAGACGGAGGTTGCAGTGAGCCAAGATTGTGCCACTGTACTCCAGCCTGGGCAACAGAGTGAGACTCCATCTCAAATAATAATAATAATAAATAAAAATTTAAAAAGAAAAAAAGAAAAAGAAAAATATTATAACAGCTTAGAGTTAGTCTCAGAAAATAAAGAAGGTTCTCATTTGAGAAGCAAACGTTCACTATTACTGGAGTGAATTGGAAATCAGAGTTAATTAAACTGTCTTCTTGGAGGCTTCAATCTATTAAATAACATTTAAACATAATTTCTAGGCTGTGTGCGGTGGCTCATGCCTGTAATCCTAGCACTTTGGGAAGCTGAGGTGGGTGGATCACCTGAGGCCAGGAGTTTGAGACCAGCCTGGCCACCATGGTGAAACCCTGTCTCTACTAAAAATACAAAAATTAGCCGGGTGTGGCAGTGGGCGCCTATAATCCCAGCTACTCGGAAGGCTGAGGCAGGAGAATCGCTTGAACCCCGGTGGGTGGAGGTTGCAGTGAGTCGAGATGATGCCATTTCACTCCAGCCTGGATGAAAGAGTGAAATTCTATCTCAAAAAATAAAAATAAAAAGTAAACATCATTTGTAGGAATTTTTAAATCCCCAAATTCTTTCTTGTGACACCCAAGCCACCTACCAACCTGTTCCTTAGGGTTTTTAAGCAATAAAGTCTTTTTTTGTTTCATAAGTTGGGTGACCCCAGTGCTCCCCATTTCTCCCTCACACACGTGCTCTTTGCGGAAACATGCGTATGTCCTACATCCATACCCACATGGCTGGCCTGTCCATGCCCTGGGTCTAAAAGAAACCCTGGCATTTAAGGTTGTTTTCTTTTTCCTTTAAATCATTATCTTAATGTTGAATCCAAAGCCCAAACAAACATGATGCCAGGGCGAGGCACAGCAGGGCCATTTGAAGGGATTAGATTTCTTTAAATTACAAAAACAGTAAAAGCAGGAGGCCTTTAAAGTCAACATTTAATAATTTGAGTCATGCTCATGTTTTTGCTTCTTGGCTTAAAAAAACAATATTGCCAGAGTTGACTCCAAACCTCCTTAGCAATGCCTGTGACAGTTGAGAGAGGTGTGCAAACTAATGAAGGGCCCCCTGCCCTTTGGATCTTGGCCAAGGCTGGAAGTTCTGAGACTCTTGAGAATAATGTTTATTCTCTTTGCTCACAGGAAAACAAAGAATAGTGTATTAAATGATATTTTTATTTAATAGTTTTTAAAAGGTTGTCTTAGTCCATTTGCATTGCTATAGTGGAATGCCTGAGGCTGGGTAATTCATAAAGGAAACAGATTTATTTGGCTGATGGTTCTGCAGGCTATGCGGGAAGCATGGCGCCAGCATCTGCTCAGCTTCTGGTGAAGTCCTCAGGAAGTTTCTACTCATGGTGGAAGGTGAAGCGGTAGCAAATAAGTCACATGACAAGAGAGGAGGAGGCCAAAGAGAGGGGAAGGAGGCAGCAGACTTCTCTTAACAACCAGATCTTGCAGGAGCCAAGAGTAAGAACTCACTCCATCTTGTGAGAATGGCACCAAACCATCCCAAGGAATCCACCTCATGACCCAAACACCTCCCACCAGGCCCCACCTCCAGCACTGGGGATCACATGTCAACATGAGACTTGGAGGGGACAAACATTCAAGCTATATCAAAGATTCACTATTCTGAACAACAACAAAAAAAAATGAGGATAAGTGAACAGATCTGCCACCAACACTCTACCAGCAAAATTGTCTCTGAACTATTTAGTTCCAGGAGCAGCAACATCAGCATCACTCAGGCAGTTGTAAGAAATGCAGATTCTCAGGCCCCTGCCTGGACTTACTGAATCAGAAACTCCAGGGGTGGGACCCAGAAACAGGTGCTTTATCAAGCCCTCCAGGTGGTTCTGAGGCAAGCCCGAGGCTGAGGACTGTTGGTCTCACACAATTCACTATGTGAAAGACCCGAGGTGTCTGCGTATAAGCCAACCATAAGGCACTGCTTCATGGCTTACTGATGAGACAGGTGAACCAATAGGATCTCAGAGAACCTGACCTATATTGCTAGCATTTTGTTTGTTTGTTTTTGTTTAATTGAGACAGTCTCGCTCTTGTTGCCCAGGCAGAGTGCCATGTCACGATCTTGGCTCACTGCAACCTCCGCCTCCTGGGTTCAAGCGATTCTCCTGCTTCAGCCTCCCAGGTAGCTGGGATTACAGGCATGCGCCACCATGCCCAACTAATTTTGTATTTTTAGTAGAGATAGGGTTTCATCATGTTGGTCAGACTGGTCTCGAACTCCTGACCTCAGGTGATCCACCCATCTCGGCCTCCCAAAGTGCTGGGATTACAAGTGTGAGCCACCTCACCGGCCTACCATGTTTTTCATGCCAGAGGAAAGAGAATCACGTGGAGGTGAATACACTGTTTCATTTTGTTGTTTTCAACCAAGGCCCATTGGTGTAAAATATATAAAATCAACTGAGTGTCACAAAAAGGTAAAAAACAAAGCCACTTAGATGATCTTTTTTTTTTCTTTGCAATAGGAAATGTAACACACTTAATTTTCTTTCTCTTTTTCAGTTAACTGTGAGAAACATAAGACAAAGCCAGGAAAGGTAACTCAGTTTTCTATCATGGTTAATTAAAAGAGAGACAACAGATTTTACAAAGGTGCTGATTTTCTTGAAGGGCAAAGACTTTCATTCTATCTCTTTAGTATCCAGCCCACTCCTTAGTTTGAAATAGTTGGCCAATAAATATTCACTGAAATTATGGCAAAATGTAAATAAGAGCAAGGAAACAAGTAAAAAGAAAAAACATAGAAAAACAGCCCAGAGAGAAATATAAACATGAGATAAAGAAAAAAAGAATGATAGAAACATATACAGAGAGAAAGAAGACAACAAGGGGAAAATAAAGAAAAAAATGACAGAGGTAAAAAGCAAAGAGATGACACCTTGAGATGCAAAGGACTAAACTGATTTATAAATTATAGGGGCAAGGCTCATGATCTTCCAGTTCAATAATCTAGCAATGCAGTATTTCCCTTTTAAAAAATTATTTATGAAAACTCTTGTCCCAAAATGCTGGCCAATGTCAAAGCCCAAGAAGTAGATTCTTAGGGGTTCTCCCTACTGGGAGGAGCACGTTTTGTCAAATGGAGATACTGGATCTGCAATGAGTTGCTGTCCCAGGGTGATCAAACCAAGGAGGGTGACTAGCTATGAGAAATGGGGCAGATTCTTGTATGAAGAGAAGAGGGGAAGGGAGATTTTGGTTCTTTTAAAGTATTCCACTTTGCGGAGAATATTTCTCAGAGTTTCAACTGCAGCTGTTTCACAGATCTGTAAGCATGGGAAACATGGCTCAGTGGACCAAAGTCTGTGAATTCTCACCTTGAACCGCAATTCACTGCTAACCTCTCAGCCAGTCAGTATCCTATCTCATGCTTAGTTTTGTCTCTAACATGGGAATAGACTCTAATATTGTAAGGTGCAGAATAACCAACAAAATTGGTCCTGAGAACTTAGAGATGCAAATAGTAATTACCTTTTAAAATTTGTGAATAGTGTTTTATAGCAGTAACCTAATAGTTCAAGAGTGATTGTAGGCAGTGTTGGCCTAAGGGAAAAATATGATCTGATGTAAATGTTGACAGGAGACATCCAGTCACTCCAAAGGAGGGATATGGTTGTTCAAGAAAAGATCATCAGAGCCAGGCGCGGTGGCTCACGCCTGTAATCCCAGCACTTTTGGGAGGCCAAAGGGGGTGGATCACTGGGTCAAGAGATCGAGACCATTCTGGCCAACATGGTGAAACCCCGTCTCTACTGAAAATACAAAAAAAAAATTAGCTGGGCATGGTGGTACGCTCCTGTAGTCGCAGCTACTTGGGAGGCTGAGGCAGGAGAATCACTTGAACCTGGGAGGCGGAGGTTGTAGTGAGCCAAGATCACGTTACTGCACTCCAGCTTGGCGACAGAGCGAGACTCCATCTCAAAAAAACAAAAAAAAAGAAAGAGAGAAAGAAAAGATATCAGAAAGCACAAACTACCATAATACACAACAAGAGCCATGTCTTAAAAGTTGTAGGACTTCATCCGTTTCCAGGTAAGGGAAGTTTTTCCAGTTAACACTTTCCTTCAGTAAAGCACCAACCCTCCATGCAGTGTCAGTGGAGGCTGGACATGCATTTTGCCAACTGGAAATCAACAAGAGAGTCCAATGAGGAAAAACAACCCACACTTCCATTCCTACCTTTCACACTCAATCAAATGTCCTTATCTCTCTGTAGGCTGGAACTTCCAATAATGTGAATAACAATATATTTCATCCACAAACAGAAAATAGAATCCATCTTATAGACAGTTCCATAACTTCTTAAGCTTTTTTGAACTTGCCATTCTTTTGATATTTAATGGAAATCAATCACTAAACATCATACAGAGGAAACAAATTGAAGAGTTAAACTTTTTGCTCAAAGAAAAACATTACAAAGAAAAGAGGGGTAACAGTGAGAAACAACATGGAAATATTTGTTGTCTACACATGTATGGAGATGCAAGTATATCCACAGAGAGAAATATGCTATCCTTTAATCTCAGTGAAGAAACTTCTTCTTTACCTTCCTTTTAAGAGTGGCAGATCTGAATTTCTGTGCATCTCACGTTGGTCTCTTGGCGGCTTACTGTGTACGTCTTCAAAGCCAAGACTACTGGGGCAATGGGAAGACATTTTTCCTTGTGTAACATTATCCTAACAAGTGTGGCTATTATCGAATCAATTAAGCTTATAAGGATCATTTTTGAATCAACTTGTCTAACTGTATAAATAATATCTAAGCTTCCATGTGAGTATTATTTTTTATCAAAAAAATGTACTTATACCATTTTCTATTGATCAAATTGTTACACTATTTTTTAAAAATAAAAAGAAGAGGCAAGACTTTGATTATGTGATGGCTAAAACGTAATGATGACCTTGGGTGAAGCCTGGGAGACAGCACTTCCCTTGCTGACTTATGACAAATATTCAAAGGCATGGAATTCTGGGGCGAAGGGAAAGAGAATGTAGGTTTAGCTCATTAATAGAGTCCCTGTCTTGTCATTTAAAGCTCTTTCTTCGCTTGAAGAAAATACAAGGTTGATTTTACTAGGACCTATTGTTAGGTTTCCAACATCACATGTCTCTTGCATTTGTGAACAGATTTTGGCAGAATGCAAAAGAGAGAGGAGGCAATCCAAATGTTAAGTTCCTTGTACACGAGGAAAATAAAGTGGTAAGTGTTCATATTTAATGGCAATAATTTTAAAAAGTGTTTATGCAACATATGCCTTTATGAAAACGTATTTCTGTTTTGTTTTTGTTTTTTTGAGGCAGAGTCTCGCTCTGTCTCCAGGCTGGAGTGTGATGGCACGATCTCAGCTCACTGCAACTTCCGATTCCCTGGTTCAGGCAATCCTCCTGCCTCAGCCTCCCAAGTAACTGGGATTACAGGCACGGGCCACCATGCACAGCTAATTTTTGTATTTTTAGTAGAGACGGGGTTTCACCGTGTTGGCCAGGATGGTCTCTATCTCCTGACCTTGTGATCTGCATGCCTTGACCTCCCAAAGTGCTGGGATTACAGGCGTGGTCTACTGAATAGATGTGCAAAAGTTCCACCCTTATTGTTGAACAGTCGGCTAGCTTACTTGCATAATGTTTCCCAAATGTTCTAGACCCTCATTTTAAGCCATACCTATCATCATCATAACTGTTTTACAAATGGGAAAATGAGTCTGGGTGGTTAAGTCCCTTGCCTAGTGTGTGAAGTCAGCCTAGTGTGTGAGCCACCACACCCGGTCAACATATTTCTGGTTTTTGAGATCGTATTCTTCTCTTGCCCCAAAAGACTGAAGAGAACTAACATTTATTGAGTACTTACTATAAGCTAAGCACTTTACAACATTATTTTCTTAATTTTCCACAACTGAGTTATGTGAATATTATTATTCTCATTTTCACATAAGGAAACTGAAGCCAAGAGAATAAAAACTTGGTCACTGTTATCAAACAGCCGCTGGCTGAGTTGGGATTCCAATTAGTTGTGTGCAATTTAAAGACCAGAGGACTTTCTATTTTATGTTGTTGCACCATTTTTAAACAATATTGATTTGGAGTTCTAAGATGTCTCCTCTCATTGTTGATTGTCAAAAAACCCAATCATGCACTTTCTCAGATACATCTATCCATATATATCCCCAGTGTCATGTGGTCAGTCGCGTGAACTCTGGGTTATTCAACACAAACTGGCAGCACACTAGGCAAGGGACTTAACCACCCAGACTCATTTTCCCATTTGTAAAACAGTTATGATGATGATAGTGTACGTAGCTTAAAAATGAGGTCTAGAACATTTTAAACACTGTGCAAGTGTTAGCCACGACTGTTCTATCAATAAGGGTGGAACTTTTGGGTAATACTCATTCAGTGTATCTTGGCTGGAACAGTCTGGGCAATGAAAATTTAGTGGTAAGGAGGCCAAGATTTAAATTTACATCAACTTTTAGACTGGTTCCCTTTCTTTCTGCTCTATGCCTACAGATTCTCTAACTCCACTCAGCTATATTAATGAGTATCATGGGTCTAAAGGGATCCCTGAATTAGAACAATCGTATGCTGTCTACAAAACACATGACTTATTGGGGATCATAGAGTGGGTTAGTCATGCAGTGGAATATGAGCCTTTTAGTGTTAGAATTAAATACACTGATTCTATGCCCCCATTCATAGCAACATCATTCACAGTCTCCAAAAGGTGGAAGCACCCACATATCCATTGACAGGTAAATGGATAAACCACATGTGGTATATTTATACAATGGAATATTGTTCTGCCTTTAAAAGAAGGGAAATTCTGACACATGCTACAACATGGATGTACCTTGAGAGCAAAATGCTCAGTGAAACAAGTCAGTCACAGAAGAACAAACACTGTATGATTCTGCTTACATGAGGTACCTAAAGTAGGCAAATTTGTAGAGACAGAAAGTTGAATGGCAGTTGCCAGGGGCTGCGGAGAGTGGGAAATGGGAATTGCTTAACGGGGATTGAGTTTCAGTTTTGCAAGATGAAAGAGTTCTGGAATTGGTTGCACAACACTGTAAACATACTTAACACGACTGCACTATACACTAAAAAAATGGTTAAGATGGTACATTTTATGTTACGTGTATTTCACCACAATTTAAAAATATTGTTTGAATACTGATTTCAGTCAAACCAACTATGGCGGTCACAGTGGCCACCAATTAGCGGGAGGGTATTCTGTTGTTAGTGATCTGTGAGACCTGATGAAATTATCAATGCTTTTCCCTATCAGCAGCCAATCTCAGTGATATGCTGCAGCTGTTGCCTGTATTCCCCAGTACGAGAAAGAGTCTGGGCCACCCACCTTTGGCCTTTGATTCTTTGCTAGAGGAGCCACACATAGGACCCTTGAATTAAGGAGGATGTGTGGAGAAAATGCATGTATGCCTCCCTGAGAAGGTCACCCTGCTGAACCGCTTTACGTATGGGAGAATGAGCGGCAGCGTTAAAACCTTCCATGTAGGTCAATAGTGTCAAATCTCATGGTTGTCAAATGGAACGTTTCTGTTTCTGATGACATCTTTGGAGCTCTAGGAAATAGCCTAGGGTCTCTGTGTTTGAATCCATGTTTTTTCATGGCTTATGAATGTCAAGTCTACAGTTTGGAACCTGGGCAATTTCCTCAAGCAGAAAATGGTTGCACTCTCTCATTAATTAGGACCTATTTAGAGATCTATGATCAGTGGTTTCGATATGAGCCCTTTAGGTTAGAATTGCTGCCTATCAATTCTTTTAAAGTGTGTTTAAATTACACTAGTTTTTGTGAGTTGCAGATCTTTCATGTTTTCCAGGTGAGAGGGAGAAGGAGAGAGGACAAACATTTCATGTTTCAACACAAATGAGTCTCCTTCAAGTCCAGTGTATTAATTAACAACTGGTTAACCGTAAAAATTGTAGTATAGTACAAACAGGAATCTATTTATTTCCACTAATTAATTCATTTATTTAGACATTAGTATGAATTCTTTATTCTTCCCTCTCTGACTGCCTACACACTTCCACTCACACACACACACACGTACAAGGAAATTTAATTTGTATTAAATTATCCATCATATATTACAAGGAAATTTAATTTGAAACAACCACAACTTACACCACTAAAAGAGTAGACACTTTATCTCTGATACCTTTGACACCTACTATTACAGGCTTATTTCAAGAACACAATTTTCAAATACATTGTAGTTGGCTCTACAAAAATCAAAATGCAAAATGACAGGTTTTTTTTTTAACCTCAAATGTCTCATGATTCAAACCCTCTTGAACAGTGTAGGCCACTCTGAAGATCAAGTGCCACCTGTTACGGGAAAGGGTACAAAAGACCTTTGACCTGTCTGCTGCTGGGGAGTTTTGGCCACATCTGGGATTTCCATCAGCACTCACCTTCTTCAGCCCATGAAGAGGCCATGGCAGGTGTTGGTTAAAGAGGGGAAGTTGCTTTCAAAAGACTGAGATGAAAGAACTACTGGAATCAAATAGCTTACTGTAAAGACTGATTTTCTTTTGCACAGTCCTAAGAAATGACCTGTCCTTGGCCTTCCAAGATCTTGCTTCCAGAATATCAACCTGTCAGGACTGGAAAGAAGCAAAAGCAGGTGAGACCATCCGAGGCGATCAGAGGGTCTTGATGGCAAAAACAAAGTGACTCTGTCCCTTTCCCAGACCCCAGACTCCCAGCTATGGTGGGACTAAGAATGCTGAATGCTGGTTCTCAGGCCAGTGAACCCAAGAAACTGAAGAGCGCGAAAAGTGCTCTTGGCAGGAACTATTTTAGTAGTGCTCAAAATACTTTTAATGAGAAGGGGAAGCAGGAACTTCAAATAAAGTTTCTCTTTTGCATTCCACCAAGAACAGATGTTTGCTTTATTCAAAGAAAAGTTTCATGGGGGGGATTTCATGCATAGCTAAGAGCAGTAGTAGGGTTTTTTAGCTGTTAGAGCTGGGGTTGATTTACATAATCAGGGTATTACCACTCCTGTGGCTTTCTACCTATATGCTATTAAACATATGTGTGTGTGTGTGTGTGTGTGTGTATATATATATGTGTGTGTTCATAACGCTGGAATCAAGTAAAAGATCCACCATTATTTCCTCGTCATTCTTGGGAATATTTACAGTATCAGGGCTGCTCTCTTGTCCTGCAGTTGTAATAAAAGCAGCACTTTGTACAAAACATCTCATTTAATTATTATGACAATCCTATGAGATAGGAATTACTGTCCCCACTACATAGATGGGAAGACCGATGCTTAAAGAGGTTGAATACACATGCTGAGGTAGCATAAACAGGAGGTGGCAGAGTTGGGATCTGAGCTGAGGAAGTCCAGGGCTCTCAATTACACTCCCACAAGATAAAGAGCATACATTGTACGGGCTGCATGAAGTCATGAAGAAATCTTGGGTAACCATCTGCAAGCCCATTTACTGATTTTCCTCCCTTTAACAGGACTGACCCACAAGCCCACACAGTGTGACATCCGCTGTTCGCTACCACTTCACCCTGCGTCTCTCTACTTATGCTGATTTCCGTCCTTTCCAAGATTAGCATTTGGCCTGCCTTCTCTCTATGGCCTCACTGGCCAACCCTGTCAGCAGTGTGCCCTGAATAATAGAATCAGGCATAAAGTCCTTGTCCATCTTTCCTAGTAGAAAGGGGATTCCTCCACGGACTTATGGAGCTGCCCAGTTTATGTAACCATAGCTGACTGCCTACTCTCTTCTTTCACTGGAGCTCCATGATACCATATCCTGTTGAAAATGACACAAGAAGGAAGAAAAAGTCCCTTTAGCTGGTAGTCATCAACGTTTCCTTTCCACCCCCTCCAGTATGTCTTCATTCTTTCTCTTTCAGCTCTTCAATCTACTGGATTTTTAAAGAGGCTGTGCTGTGTTGCTATGTTCCAGATAGGTAGGTAGGTAGGTAGGTAGACAGATTAGATAGATGGATGGATAGATGAATAGATTAGATAGATAAATAGTAGATACATAGATGAATTGATTAAGTAGATGAATAGATAGGTAGGTGGATAGATGAATATATTAGATACATGATAGATAAGATAGATAAATAGATTACATAAATAGACAAATGGAAGATAGATGAATGCATTACATGGATGGATGGATGGATGGATAGATGTAGATAATAGATGGATGGATAGGTGAGCAGATAGATAAATAGATAGATGCATATTCTTGGCTTGGGTTACCCCAGAAGCAACCTGAAATAAGAATTCACATGCAAGTAGGAAACACTGGTAGGGGAATAGAGAAGTGAGAAATAGGCAAGGGAAGAAAACACAACCAAAGGAGAATAATCAAGAAAGTTACCATTGAGGGCAAATGAAGCTTAATTCCATTGGGGGATTCTGAGAGACAGTGTAGAGCTTGCTACTCAAAGTGGATCATCATCATCATCATCATCATCATCATCATCATCATCATCTGAAGCTCTACCACAAATCCACAAATCAGGATGTGAATTTTTAACAGGATCCCCAAATGATAAACTTTGCAAAGTACCAAAGTAGAATATGCCTCAAAGTTAATCAGATGAAGGGGTGAGAAAACTGTGTCATTACTAGCTTCCCCCTTGATACTGCATGTGAGCTGTTTCTGAAGTTAATTCCCCTAAACTCCTGGCTTAGCCTTTGTATGAGCAGGGCATTCATGCCCCAGTGGTCAGAAAGAAAGTCCCCAGACTGAAAATCAAAGGTATTAGCAGAAAGCAGCCCTCAACATGTGCAGCTATTATGAGTTCAGCTGTTAAATAGTTAGATCTAAATATGATATTAAAACTGAGGTTAAATTATAATAATAATAACAGCCACAACTGTAATGCTGATTCAATGTTAAAGATACATTAAATAGATTGAAATAAGCAGGATTTCATTTAGGCATTTATTCTCAATAAAGCAGTTGATTTACCTAGTAGAAAAATAACCGTTATCACAATTAACTTTAGGAGAATTCAAGTAAGATTAACATTATTTCTTACTCAGTAGTTATTTCAGGCCCTCTCAAGCAGGCCATGAGTGAGATCATGAAATATCTTCCCATATTTCATTGACTTATTCTAATTCCTAATATTAACCCCCAGTAGGGGTGGGGAGGCACATGACTGAGGTTTTGCATTGCAAAGACAAACTGTGTACTACATTTATTAAAGAGTACGTTCAAGATCTGAAACTATAGTGGAAAAAAAAAAGACTTGACTCCTATTATAATGCTAAACACTGGTAAAGACATTTGGAGAATATCCAGAAAAATCAGTGACTTCTCCCAGACACAATATGCGCAATAAGGTAACTACAGAGGAAAAGCAGTTTCCACAAAGATGTTAGCTCTGTTACCTGATACTTGTATTTTAAAGGAGTATCAGAGTACTTTATAGCACACAAAGAAAAAATCTATTCCTTCAAAAAAATTTAAGATGCATTCAAAAATTTCTAAATCAACTTGGAAAAAAATTAACAAAATAGGAACTTCTTAGAAACATTGAACTTAAAAAAAGTTCCCAAGAAGATTTTCATGTTAAATAATAGGACTATAGAAAATTGTAAATCCATCATTTTTAGGCATGACAGGATATATTAATTGATGAGCATGAATTATACCTTCACACTTGAACTTCATGAAATATAATTGAAAAGAAAAATGAGCTATATATCCTTTCATAAATTTTTTGCTCGAAAACACCAAATGAATTCTAAAATATTCTAAATATTATAGTATAAAATTATTGCTCATTTATTAACCAAATACCAAAATCAAAAAACTTTTGCTCAGAAAATGAAAAGTTAATGCATATAGTATATTCTTAACATACCTAATTAATAAAATCCTACTGAATATAGTCTTTTTTATATATATACTTTAAGTTCTAGGGTACATGTGCACGATGTGCAGGTTTCTTACATAGGTATACATGTGCCATGTTGGTTTGCTGCACCCAGTAACTCATCATTTACATTAGGTATTTCTCCTAATGCTATCCCTCCTCTTACACCCCACCCCACGACAGGCCCCCAGGTGTGATGTTCCCCTCCCTGTGTCCAAGTGTTCTCATTGTTCAATTCCCACCTATGAGTGAGAACATGTGGTGTTTGGTTTTCTGTCCTTGTGATAGTTTGCTCAGAATGATGATTTCCAGCTGCATCCATGTCCTTGCAAAGGACATGAACTCATCCTTTTTTATTGCTGCATAGTATTCCATGGTGTATATGTGCCACATTTTCTTAGTCTAGTCTATCAGTGATGGACATTTGGGTTAGTTCCAAGTTTTTGCTATTGTGAATAGTGCTGCAATAAACATATGTGTGCATGTGTCTTTATAGCAGCATGATTTATAATCCTTTGGGTATATACCCAGTAATGGGATTGCTGGGTCAAATGGTATTTCTAGTTCTAGATCCTTGAGGAATTGCCATGATGTCTTCCACAATGGTTGAACTAGTTTACACTCCCACCAACAGTGTAAAAGCTTTCCTATTTTTCTACATCCTCTCCAGCATCTGTTGTTTCCTGACTTTTTAATGATTGCCATTCTAACTGGTGTGAGCTGGTATCTCATTGTGGTTTTGATTTGCATTTCTCTGATGACCAGTGATGTTGAGCATTTTTTCATGTATCTGCTGGCTGCATAAATGTCTTCTTTTGAGAAGTGTCTGTTTATATCCTTTGCCCACTTTTTGATGGGGTCATTTGTTTATTTCTTGTAAATTTGTTTAAGTTCTTTGTAGATTCTGGATATTAGCCCTTTGTCAGATGGGTAGATTGCAAAAATTTTCTCCCATTCTGTAGGTTGCCTGTTCACTCTGATGGTAATTTCTTTTGCTGTGCAGAAGCTCTTTAGTTTAATTAGATCCCATTTGTCTATTTGGACTTTTGTTGCCATTGCTTTTGGCATTTTAGTCATGAAGTCCTTGCCCATGCCTGTGTCCTGAATGGTATTGCCTAGGTTTCTTCTAGGGTTTTTATGGTTTTAGGTCTACCATTTAAGTCTTTAATCCATCTTGAATTAATTTTTGTATAAGGTGTAAAGAAGGGATCCCATTTCAGCTTTCTACCTATGGCTAACCAGTTTTCCCAGCACCATTTTTTAAATAGGGAATCCTTTCCCCATTGCTTGTTTTCTTCAGGTTTGTTGAAGATCAGGTGGTTGTAGATGTGTGGTGTTATTTCTGAGGCCTCTGTTCTGTTCCGTTGGTTTATATCTCTGTTTCAGTACCAGTACCATGCTGTTTTGGTTACTGTAGCCTTGTAGTATAGTTTGAAGTCAGGTAGCGTGATGCTTCCAGCTTTGTCCTTTTTGCTTAGGATTGTCTTGGCAATGTGGGCTCCTTTTTGGTTCCATATGAACTTTAAAGTGTTTTTTTCCAATTCTGTGAAGAAAGTCATTGGCAGCTTGATGGGGATGGCATTGAATCTATAAATTACCTTGGGCAGTATGACCATTTTCATGATATTGATTCTTCCTATCCATGAGCTTGGAATGTTCTTCCATTTGTTTGTGTCCTCCTTTATTTTGTTGAGCAGTGGTTTGCAGTTCTCCTTGAAGAGGTCTTTCACATCCTTTGTAAGTTGGATTCCTAGGTATTTTATTCTCTCTGTAGCAATTGTGAATGGGAGTTTACTCATGATTTGGCTCTCTGTCTGTTATTGGTGTATAGGAATGCTTGTGATTTTTGCACATTGATTTTGTATCCTGAGACTTTGCTGAAGTTGCTTATCAGCTTAAGGAGATATTGGGCTGAGGTGATGGGGTTTTCTAAATATGCAATCATCTCATCTGCACACAGGGACAATTTGACTTCCTCTTTTCCTAAAGAAATACCCTTTATTTCTTTCTCTTGCCTGATTGCCCTGGCCAGAACTTCCAACACTATGTAGAATAGGAGTGGTGAGAGAGGGCATCCTTGTCTTGTGCCAGTTTTCAAAGGGAATGCTTCCAGTTTTTGTCCATTCAGTATGATATTGACTGTGGGTTTGTCATAAATAGCTGTTATTGTTTTGAGATATATTCCATCAATACCTAGTTTATTGAGAGTTTTTAGCATGAAGGGCTGTTGAATTTTGCCAAAGGCCTTTTCTGAATCTATTGAGATAATCATGTGGTTTTTATCATTGGTTCTGTTTATGAGATGGATTATGTTTATTGATTTGCATATGTTGAACCAGCCTTGCATCCCAGGGATGAAGCCAACTTGATTGTGGTTGATAAACTTTTTGATGTGCTGCTGGATTCAGTTTGTCAGTATTTTATTGAAGATTTTCACATTGATACTTATCAGGTATGTTGGTCTAAAATTTTCTTTTTTTTGTTGTGTCTCTGCCAGGCTTTGGTATCAGGATGATGCTGGCCTCATAAAATGAGTTAGGGAGGATTCTCTCTTTTCCTATTGAATGGATTAGTTTCAGAAGGAACGGTACTAGCTCCTCTTTGTACCTCTGGTAGAACTCGGCTGTGAATCCGTCTGGTCCTGGACTATTTTTGGTTGGTAGGCTATTAATTATTGCCTTGATTTCAGAGCCTGTTATTGGTCTATTCAGAGATTCAACTTCTTCCTGGTTTAGTCTTGGGAGGGTATATGTGTCCAGGAATTTATCCATTTCTTCTAGATTTTCTAGTTTATTTGCATAGAGGCGTTTATAGTATTCTCTGATGGTAGTTTGTATTTGTGTGTGATTGGGGGTGATATCTCCTTTATCATTTTTATGGCATCTATTTGATTCATCTCTCTTTTCTTCTTTATTAGTCTTGCTAGTGGTCTATCTATTTTTTTGATCTTTTCAAAAAACCACCTCCTGGATTCATTGATTTTTTGAAGGGTTTTTTTGTGTCTCTATCTCCTTCAGTTCTGCTCTAATCTTAGTTATTTCTTGCCTTCTGCTAGCTTTTGAATTTGTTTACTCTTGCTTCTCTAGTTCCTTTAATTGTGATGTTAGGGTGTCGATTTTAGATCTTTCATGTTTTCTCTTGTGGGCATTTAGTGCTATAAATTTCCCTCTACACACTGCTCTAAATGTGTCCCAGAGATTCTGGTATGTTGTACCTTTGTTCTCATTGGTTTCAAAGAACATCTTTATTTCTGCCTTCATTTCGTTATTTACCCAGTAGTCATTCAGGAGCAGTTGTTCAGTTTCCATGTAGTTGTGTAGTTTTGAGTGGGTTTATTAATCCTGAGTTCTAATTTGATTGTGCTGTCTAATAGAAACCTAATGCGAGCCACAAAACCAAGTCACTGTGCAGTTTTAAATGTAGTAGCTCCATTTGAAAACTAAAAAGAAGCGTTACAACTCTTTTAGAATTTAGAATTCTAAATTCTAAAGGACTAGTGTTAGAATTTCTGGCAGGTCTTTGGGTTTTCACTGGAAAAACCCCACAGGAAAATCAAAGTAAAAATAAACAGTTAAAATTATAATAGCATATTATTTAACCCAATATGTACAAAATGCTGTAGTTTTTAATATTTGGCTTTCTTGTTGTTCATTAGTCTTCAAAATCAAGTGGGAATTTTACATGTACAGCACGTTTTAAATGACCCAAAGCCGCCCCACTGGTCAGCTCAGGTCTAGACAATCTATTAAATGAACCAAATTGCCTTTAAAATCTTTACAGGATTTTTAATAGCCAGATCAAAAGCACTAGCTGAAATCATGAAGCTAAAACTGCATTTTTATCATAATGAGGTCTGACCCCTTTCATTTATACTTAGATTCCAACCACCTAACAGGCTTTCCCTAAGGATTATTTTGTCACCCAATTCAATTTCACAGGCTCGTTCATCTAAACTCATGTTATGAGCAGCATCACGTTCCCCCACACCACCCCCATGCACCACACAAGAACACACACACACTCCCGTGCCCTCTGCAGCATCCCATCCTCTAGACCTTAGGAATTGCTTTAAAAATTATGAAACTACTTTAATTCTGATTCGCTTTTTAAGTACAAAAAGTATCAATATGTTCTGCTTTAAAATGTGATTTGCCTAAGGTGCAGCAAAACCCTTAGGTCAAAGCCTCATCTAGGTATTTGTGTGGCCACAGGGAGGACCCCAAAAAGTGAATGGCTCTGTAATTTGAAAAAGTTTTACAGTTGGTCCTCCGTATTCATGAGTTTCACATCCATGAATTCAACCAAGCATGGATTAAAAATATTTTTAAAAAATGAATGGTTGTGTCTGCACTGAAAATCTACAGACTTTTTTTCTTGTCATTATTCCCTAAACAATACAGTATAACTATGTACATAGCATTTACATTGTATTAGATATTATAAGTAATCTAGAGATGATTTAAAGTATACAAGAGGATTTGCATAGGTTATATGTAAATACTACACTGTGTTATACAAAGGACTTAAGTATCTGTGGATTTTGGTATCCATGGGGGTCCTGGAACCAATTCCCCAGGGCCACTGAGGGATGACTGTATTTGCTAGGATTCATTTTTGTGTACTCCGGGCCTCTGTTCAAATTTTGGAATTAGAAAGGAGACAAAGGGCAGCCTATCACTTGTGGACAAAATAATATATATTGTCATCGGCTGTGGGAGCAGCCTGAGCACAACTGACTGTCATTAGAGAAACTTCTCATCTTTATTACAAATCTCAGTTGTGATGTTTCTGGAACTTAATGTCTCTCCTGAGACAAGAATTACCTGTGAGATGACTGAGGAAGGCATATTTGTACATTACACTACCAGGGAGATCTCAGAGAGCACTGACCTGATCTCAGAGAGAACTCAGAGTCGCAATATTTGTCTTGACTGTCCTTAGGAAAACTCTTACATCCCAGTGATATCCTAGCTTAACTTGGGAAGCTTCCTACCAGAAAATATTGTCCTAGGGATTGCACTGGTTGAGATGTGGAAATGGGTAGGATGAGAATTCTTGGACATGACTGATACCAGTGAGTAGGGGAGGGGTTTTTCCAAGGGAAGGATGAAGACTCACACTCTGGTTGTTACAGAAAGAAAAGCCTCCTTAGAGGGAGGTAGACCCAAGGGTCAGGGGGCAAGGCTGGATATGTGGTGTATATCTATGAAGGGTTTAACTCTGTGTCATTTTCTCTTGGACTATGGAAAGTACTCTTGTGAAGCATACACTATTGATTAATTTCCCCTCCTGTACTGTATTCCTTTACAGTTTTTTTAAAATAAAATTCTTGTATAATTAAATAAAATCAGGACCAGCTGCATAATTTTCAGGACTAGTGTGAAATGAAAATGTGGGAACCCTTTTGCAAAAATATTTTTCAGAATTTTCACCTAATGTGCTATATACATACAGTGGAATGTTATTCGCCCTTAAAAGGGAAGGAGATGCCACACATGCTACAATATGGATGGACCTTGAGGATATTATGCTAAGTGAAAAAAGTCAGCCACAAAAGGACAAACACTGTGCAATTTCACTTATATGAGATACCTAGAGTAGTCAACTTCAAAGAAACAGAAAGTAGAATAGGAATTAACAAGGGTTAAGAGAGAGGAAATGGGAGTTGTTTAATGGAGAAAGAATTTCAGTTCTGCAAGGTGAAAAGAGTTCTGGAGATTGGTTCCATAATGTTAATGTACTTTACTGAATATAGATGCAAAAATGGATGCAATAGTGCTATGCTTTGTCCCCACCAAATTTCATGTTGATATTTAATTTCCGTTGTGGTGGTATTGGGAGGTGGGGCCAATTGGAAGGTGTTCGGGTCATGGGGGTGGATTCCTCATGATTAGATTACTATCCTAGCTCAGGGGTTAATGAGTTTTCACGCTTATTAGTTCCTATGAGAACTGATTATTCAAAGGAGCCTGGTCCTTCCCACACCCCTTTCCTCCTCTTTCACCGTGTGATCTTTGCACATGTCAGTTCCCCTTTGCCTTCCACCATGAGTGGTAGCTTACTGAAGCCCACACCAAAAGCAGATGCTGGTTCCATGCTTTTTGTATAGCCTGCAGAACTGAGAACTAAATAAACCTCTTTCTTTATAAATTACTCATGTTCAGATATTCTCTTATAAGCAACACAAAACAGACTAACACAGATGGTAAATCTTACGTTGTGTGTGTCTTACCACAATTAAAAATAAAATTTAAACAAATTTAAATTATTAGGAATTACAAGATGGTAATTGCAGAACACTAAAATAAGTTTGGGACCCACTTAAATGTGAAGTTCTTTGTGATAGCATAGGTTGCAGGCCCATGAAGCTGAACCTGGGTATATGAAACAAAGTAATAAAAGAAAATATGGCCTTTTCAAGATTACTTGCTGTCTGACTCCCAAGCGGTGGTAGCAGCAAGAAGGATTAAAGTACCAGAATTCCAGATGTTGATCAGTAGCACGCGGCAGGCTACTAAAGACAAATGAAAATTTTAAAAGCAATCAGTGTAAAAGCTAGATTATTTACAAAAGAAACAACTAGACGAATAGCAAAATTCTCATTAGCTATACTAGAGTCCAGAAAACAATAAAATAATGTCTTTAAGCATTAGAAGAAAATAGTTACCAACCTGGGAAGTTTTACCTAGCTAAACTATTATTCATGAGTAATGGTAAAATAAAGACAATTTCAAATGAATCAAACCTGAGAGTTTATGACTCACAGTCTTTCCATCACTGAAAGAACTACAAAAGGATGTATACTAGTATGAAGAAAACCAAACCCAGAAGAAAGAAACAGAATGCAAAAAAATATTCTATAGTTTTCCATTCTACTCCATTTCATAATTCTTCATATTTTCTATTTCTGTTTTCCTGTGATACATTCTGAATATTTTCTTTGTTTTTTCCTCATTTGCTAATTCTGTATTTATTGGGTTGCTAACAATTTTCCATAATTATTAAGACTAAGTTCAGGTAAAGGAATAGCATTTATGGCTTTAAAAAAAAAAGAAGGAGGAATTCAGCTTACATCCAAGAACAGTAACACAGAGTGGATTTGTCCTCCTGTCTGAAAAGAAAAGAAAAGAACAACAAAAGCAACAGTTTTTGAGATACTGGATATAAGAAAATAGAGTACAATTATCCTGACTGATGAGAAACATATAAGGTAAGCCCTATAATTGCCCCAGCATGCAGCTTTGAGAGAGTTTTTAGGCTGTGCCACTGGGAGATAAAACTCAAGGGGAGCCTACTGGACTCATTGAGTTGAGGGGTTGGAGCTGAGAGTCTCAGGAGAAGAAGACTGAGCTCAGGAGAATAAAGACAGAATGCTGGAGAGAAGTGAGCTGCAAAGAGAGACAGGTTCCCCATCAATAGTCAGATGTATTCTCTCTGTTTAAAAGTTAAGAAGTAGCATGGAAAATGTATTCAGATGACCCAAACCCAACTTCAAGAGATGAAAACTAAAATGTCTGTAATAAAAAATACATTTCATAAGACTTACAGCATTACATATTGTAGAAGAAAAGTTTAATGAACTTAAAGGCATAGAAATAGAAACTAAAATAAAACAAAAGAAAAAAGAATTTAAAACAATAAGAAGAGCATCAGTTAGCTGTGGGACAACTTTAGGTGAGTTAACATACATGTAACTGGAGTCTCCAAAGAAGAGGAATGAGAAGAGGGAACAGACAGAAAATATTTAAGAAAACAATAGACAAAAATTTGATAAAATTTAAACCCACAGGCAAATGATCAATAAATGCCAGTCACAAGAAACATGATAAAATTGCCACACAATGTGTCATAATAAAATTTCTCAAAACCAGTGATAAATAGAAAACTTGAAAAGCAGCCATAGACAAAAAATGTATTACCTACAAAAGAACAAAAATAAGGACAGCAGCAGATTTCTCATCAGACACAAAGCATATGAGATGACAATGAAATAATATCTTTAGACCCTAAAAGAAAAAAAAAACTCTGCTAACTAGAAATCAATACTCATTAAAAATATCTTTTAAGAAATCTACACCCAGCAAAAATGAAGAAAATAAGAACTTTTTCAGACATACAAATGCTGGAAGAATGCATCATCATAATATCCACACTATAAGAAATTAACTATATGGGTAAATATGGTATTCTTAGTGCTTAAATATCTCTAAAAGATAATTGACTAAATAAAAATAATATCAATGTAGTATGAGGCTTTATACATATAAGTAAAATATATGACAACAATAGCAAACAGGCTGGGAAGGTAGAAGTTTAAGTATACTATTACAGGATTTTTATACTCTACTTGAAGTGATATGTTATTTGAAGACATGATATGTTAAGTTAAAGATGTATCATATGAATAAGAAAGAAACCACTAAGAGAACAAAACAAGAAGTTATTGGTAACAAGCCAACAAAAAACATACACTGAAGCTTTAAAGATACTCAATCCAAAAGAAAGGTGTAAAGAGGGAAGTGGAATTTAAAAAAACAGGACAAATAGACATCACATAATATAATAAAAACATAATAATATTTATAATAATAAATAAAAAATTTAAATATAATTTAAATCTAAAAATATCAATAAGCACATTAAATGTAAATGATCTAAACACCTGAATTAAAAGACAGAGATTGTCAAATTGAGTAGAAGAGCAAAACTCAACCCTTTGCTACCTACCAGAAATACATTTTAAATACAAAGATACAAATATGTAAAAAGAAAAAAAGAAAAATATTTACTGTACTAACATAAATAAAAATAAAAATAGACCGGCTATACCAATATCAGATAAAGTAGCTGTCAGAGCAAAAAGTATTATCAAAGATAAAGAAGGTCCATTTATAATGATACTTGGGTCAGTTCCTAAAGAGGACATAACAAAACTTTATGTAGCTAATAATAGAACCTAAAACTTTATAAAGCTAATAACACAAGCTAAAAATATGTGAAACAAAAACTGATAAAAACCACAAGGAAAAATAAACAAGTTCTCAATTATATCTAGAGATTTCAATACTTCTCTTTCAATAATTGATAGAATGAATAGACAGAAAATTAGTGAAGACATAAAAGACATGAACATCGCTATCAACCAACTTGACCTAATTGACATTTAAAGAACTCTTCACCCAGCAGAATGCACATTTTTTAAAAAGTGACAACTATTTAATAAGATAGTTCGTATTTCAGGATACAAAACATGTTTTAATAAATTTGAAGGAATTCAGGCCATGCAAAGTAAATTCTCTGACCACAATAGAATTAAACCAGAAATAAATAACAGAAATCTTTGAAAATCCACAATTATTTGGGAACTAAATAACACACTTTTAAATAACCCACAGGACAAAGAAGAAATCAAGGGGGGAATTGAAACTATATTTAAAAGAATGAAAATGAAAACACAACAGATGAAAATTTGTGGGCAGCTACTGAAGCAATACTTCAGGGGAAATTTATACCACTCCACACCTGATTTAGAAAAAAAGAGGGGCCTCAAGTCAATAACCTCAGCTCTCACCTTACTGAGCCAGAACAAGAAGAGCAAATGAAACTCAAGCAGATGAAAGGAAATAATGAAAATCATGATAGAATTAATGAAATAAAAAAAAACAGTAAAGAAGATCAATGATATGATTTGCATCTATATCCCTGCACAAAGCTCACATCAAATTGTAATCCCCTACTGTTGGAGGAGGGGCATGGTGGGAAGTAATTGAATCATAGGAGTGGATTTCTCATGAATGGTTTGGTACCATCCCCTTGGTACTGTTCTCATGATAGAGAATTCTTGCAAGATCTGATTGTTTAAAAGTGAGTAGCACCTTTGCTCTCTCTCTTGATTGTTCTATGGTCATGTGATGTGCCTGCTCCCCCTCCACCTTCTGCCATGATTTTAAGTTTATTGAGGCATTCCCAGAAGCTGAGCAGATGCCAGCACCATGCTTCCTATACAGCCTGCAGAACCATGAGCCAATTAAACATCTTTATAAATTACCCAGTCTCAGGTATTTATTTATAGTCATGAGAGAACAGAATAATACAATCAATAAAACCCAAATTCAGTTCTTTAGGGTAATAAAATTGACAGAAGTCTAGCCAAACTGATCAGGAAAAATGAAGACACAAATGGACAATATTGTGAACACAAAGGTGACATAGCTACAGATTCTATGGATATTGTCTTAGTCTGTTTTCACACTGCTGATAAAGACATACCTGAGACTGGGTAATTTATGAAGAAAAAGAAGTTTAATGAACTCAGTTCCATGTGGCTGGGGAAGCCTCACAATCATGGTGGAAGGCGACAAGCACATCTTACATGGCAGCAGGCAAAAAGAGAATGCAAGCCAAGCAAAAGGGGGTTTGCCCTTATAAAACCATCAGATCTTGTGAGACTTATTCACTACCACAAGAACAATATGGAAGAACCACCCATGATTCTATTATCTCCCGCTGGGTCCCTCCTACAACACATAGGAATTATGGGAACTACAATTCAAGATGAGATTTGGTTGGGGACACAGTCAAACCATATCATTCCACTTCTGGCCCCTCCCAAATCTTATGTCCTCATATTTCAAAATCAATTATCCCTTCCCAACATCCACCAAAGTCTTAACTCATGTCAGCATTAACTCAAAAGTCCACAGTCCAAAGTCTTATCTGAGACAAGGCAAGTCTCTTCCACCTATGAACCTGTAAAATCAAAAGCAAGTTAGTTACTTCCTAGATACAATGGGGTACATGCATTGGGTAAATACAGCCATTTCAAATGGGATAAATTGGCCAAAACAAAGGGGCTAAAAGCTGCATGCAAGTCTGAAATCAAGCAGGATAGTCAAATCTTAAAGCACCAAAATGATCTCCTTTGACTCCATGTGTCACATCCAGGTCACACTGATGCAAGAGGTGGGTTCCCATGGTCTTGGGCAGCTCCACCCCTGTGGCTTTGCAGGGTACAGCCTCCCTCCTGGCTGCTTTCATGGTCTGGCATTGAGTGTCTGCAGCTTTTCCAGGTGCAGAGTGCAAGCTGTGGGTGGATCTACCATTCTGGGGTCTGGAGGATTGTGGCCCTCTTCTCACAGCTCCACTAGGTAGTGTCCCAGTGGGGATTCTGTGTGGGGAATCACACCCAACATTTCCCTTCCACACTGCCCTAGCAGAGGTTCCCCATGAGGGCTCCACCCCTACAGCACACCTCTGCCTAGTCATCCAGGTGTTTCCACACATCTTCTGAAATCTAGGCAGAAGTTCCCAAACATCAATTCTTGACTTCCTCATGCCTGCAAGCTCAACACCACATGTAAGCTGCCAAGGTTTTGGGCTTCCACCTTCTAAACCCATGGCCCAAGTTGTACCTTGGCCCCTTTTAGCCATGGCTAGAGAAGCTAGGATGCAGGGCACCAAGTCCCTGGACTCCATAGAGCAGGGAAGTCCTGGGTTCACAAAACCATTTCTTTCTCCTAGGCCTCTGGGTCTGTGATGGGAGGGGCTGCCATAAAGTTCTCTGACGTTCCCTGGAGACATTTTCCCCATTGTTTTGGTGATTAACATTTGGCTCTTCATTACTTATGCAAATTTCTGCATCTGGCTTGAATTTTTCCTCAGAAAATGTTTTTCTCTTTTCTATTGCATCATCAGGCTGCAAATTTTCCAAACTTTTATGCTCTGTTTCCCTTTTAAAAGTGAATGCTTTTAACAGCACCCAAGTCACCTGTTGAATGCTTTGCTGCTTAGAAATCTTTTCCGCCAGATACCCTAAATCATCTCCCTCAAGTTCAAAGTTCCATAAATCTCTAGGGCAGGGGCAAAATGCTGCCATTTTCTTTGCTAAAACACAAGAATTACCTTTACTGCAGGTCCCAAGAAGTTCTTCATCTCCATCTGAAACCACCTCGACCTGGATTTCATTGTCCATATCATTATCAGCATTTTGGTCAAAGTCATTCAACAAGTCTCTAGGAAGTTTCACACTTTCCCACATTTTTCTGTCTTCTTCTGAAGCCTCCAAACTCTTCCAAACTCTTGCCTATTATGCAGTTCCAAAGTCACTTCCACATTTTCTGGTATCTTTACAGCAGCACCCCACTCTACCAGTACCAAATTGTTGCATTAATCTGCTCTCACACTGCTGATAAAGACATACTTGAGACTGGGTAATTTATTTATTTATTTAATTTTTTTGTTTGTTTGTTTTTTTTTGAGATGGAATTTCATGCTTGTTGCCGAGGCTGGAGTGCAGGCGCAACCTCGGCTCACTGCAACCTCCGCCTCCCGGGTTCAAGTGATTCTCCTGCCTCAGCCTCCTGAGTAGCTGGGACTACAGGAGTGTGCCACCACACCCAGATAATTTTTGTATTTTTAGTAGAGATGGGGTTTCACCATGTTGGCCAAGCTCGTCTCGATCTCCTGACCTTGTGATCTGCCCACCTCAGCCTCCCAAAGTGTTGGCATTACAGGCATGAGCCACTGCACCCAGCCAAGATGGGGTAATTTAAAAAGAAAAAGAGATTTAATAGACTCAGAGTTCCACGTGGCTGGGGAGGCCTCACAATCACGGCAGAAGGCAAAAAGCACATCTTACATGGCAGCAGGCAAAAAAAGAATGTGAGCCAAGCAAAAGTGGTTTCCCCTTATAAAACCATTATATCTTAGAAGACTTACTCACTACCACAAGAACAGTATGGGGAAGACCACCCCCATGATTCAATTACATCCTCCTGGGTCCCTTCCACAAGTGGGAATTATGGGTGCTACAATTCAAGATGAGATTTGGGTGGGGACACAGGCAAACTGTATCAGATCTTAATAGGCTATTAAGGGAATATTGGGAGTAACTTTATGTCAATAAACATGACAGCTTAGATTAAACAAATTTCTTAAATGGCACAAATTACTACAACTTATTCAAGAAGAAACAAAACTGCATAGGCCTCCACCTACGAAAGAAATTAAATTTGTAGTTTAAAACTCACAGAGGAAATTATGGGCCCAGAGGGCTTCACCAGTGCATTCTACCAGTCAAGAGAGAAATAATATCAATTCTGTACAAACATTTCCAGAAAGTGAGAAGCAGATAACACTTCCTAACTCATTCTATGAAGCTTGAATTACCTTGATAAAGACATTATAAAGCATTGTAAGATAAGAAAACTGTGTATCAATATTTTTCATGAACTTAAATGTAAAACTCCTGAAGAAAAATTTAACAAGTCAATCTAACAACAAATGAAAACGATAATACACCGTGACCTAGTGAGGTTTATCTCAGGAGTGCAAGAGTGGTTTAACATTTTAAACACAATTAATGTAATTCACTATAACAAACAAAAAAAGAAAAATCGTGATCATCTTTGTAGATGCAGAAAAAGTCTGAAAAATCCAACCTCCATTCCTGTTAAAACGTTTTAGCAAACTAGGAATATAAGGGGCTCTCCTCAACCTGATAAATGGCATCAACAAAAAAAAAACCCTGTAACTAACATCAAACTTAATGATGAAAGACTGAATGCTTTCTCCCGACATAAAGGAAAAGACAAGGATGCTTGCTGCAACAATTTCTATTCAACATTGTATTGAAGAATCCAGCCAGTGTAATAGGGCAAGAGGAAGAAACAAAAGGCATCAAGATTGAGAAGGAAGAAAAACTTTTCTTTTGCAGGCAATAATTGTCTATATTTAAAAGACAGTGTAATCTATAAAAAACTACTAGAATCAGTAAGTTAGGTTAGCAGATTTTAGAATATAAAATCAATATACAAAATTTAATTGTATTTCTATAAACTAGCAATGAACAATTGGAAATGGAAAAAACGTTAAAAATGGCGTTATTTACAATTGCACAAAAAATACAAAATATGTAGGGATAAATCTGACAAAAGATCTGCCTTGAAAATGATGCGACTTTGCTGAGAAATTAGAGGGGAAAAATGAAGAGACTTTGTTCATGGGTTAGAGGATTTAGTATTGTTAAGGCATCAGTTTTCCCCAAATTGCTCTGTTTTGATCTCAATCAAAATCCTGGAGGCATTTTTTTTATCTTTTTCTTTTTTCAGAAACTGAAAGCTGATTCTAAAATTTATTCAGAAATTCAAGTGACTTAGAGTATCCAAAGAAAATGCAGAGAAGAAGAACAAAGTTGAACACTACTACTTTGTTTTGAAATGTAGGATATTACGAGTGAGGGTAAGAAGAAGAACAAAGCCTAAATAGTAAGTTTTCCCAAAGTTTCTTCAAACAAAAGGGTGTAAAACACCTGTTGTGTTGGGATATAGTAAAAGATAAAATAGAATTGCTGTGACCTCACATCAACTGGCAAAGTATCAAACTGACTAAACCCACTAAATATTTACTGGCTATAATCGAAGTCTATTGGGCAGTGAATGGTCTTGAATGTTACAAACAAGCTGCTTTCAAACTTGATAAATGCAATTTTATTCACTTCCATATAATTTTTATCTGACCCACTTCTAAAAAAACTTGAAGTAGCTAATAATGAACTAGGAAAACTGCCTAAGATTTATTACCTTACTTTTACATATGTACTTTATACTCTTGCATACTTCCTCAATTCTGCTTTGATTAGGGGGAAGATTACTGAGTGATTTCCATTCTACAATACTAAATAATAGGGAACAAACTCAAGTTTTATATACGTTTTCCACTGTCTAGACTTCTTATTTTAGATCCATCTAATGCATGAAGGACAATGGGACCTTTTCCAAATCTAGGAGGAGCAACATGTAGTTGTCGTCATAGTCTTTCTTATGGTAGGAAACTTCCCATCATCGTTCCAAAAGGGCAAACACATGGGAACCACAGTGCAGGAAATGAATGGTTTCATAGAGTAAATGGCCATTTGCCATGCAGACCACAGTGTCATCAAATGTCTTATGATGATGGCATCTCCTACTCAGCATCTTCCCTTCTTGAGGAAAGTTTGATTCTTTCTAGAGAAGAGATTGGTGACTGGGGATTTAAATTTTCTCTTGGAGTGAAGATTTTCGCCATGTTTATGAAAAATAATAGTAGCAATAAATGATACTTAACATAAGGCCTTAGGGCAATATTTCAGGTGTACTAGTGCTTTTCATAGGAATCAGAAAAATCTTATATGAGTGAATCTTATATGTTGAGGAGTGGGAGGAAATTTAATGGTGTCTGAGTCCGTGAGCTTTAAGTATACTTCTTTAGGATAATAAAGAGGGCTTTTCATTTAAAATTTTTAAATAATAATATAGAAGACAAACAAGCAGCTTACACTTTCTTCTTCATGGCCAGCATAAGCATCTTTATCTGTTACAGAGTTTGAATTTTGGAAAATTAAGGGCTGATTGCATTTGAATCCTGTACTCATTTGTGTGCTGCCTATAATAAATATACTTTCAAAATATAAATGTTTTCTTTCTGCCCCCAACTGACTATTGTTCAAACTCCATAGTATGTTTCACCAGAAACTTCATGATCTGGTAAACCTTGTTTACCTCTAGCTTCATTTCTTTATCCTCCAAAAACACACACACGTTGTATTTTTCTCTAATTTAGTCATGAGGTCTCTGTCTCTAGAGTGGCTAGGAACTCTAGCCCTGTGCTGATGGGGCTCCAGGGGATTTGATTATGGGTGTTTACAATGTGCCTTTCACAGGGGACTTCTTTATCCTGGCTCATTGCCTCATGCTTAAGTGTCCAACCTGTGACCAGCTGTCCCTCAAACAGGAAACTCATTTGTTCTGGAAGATGCCCTTGTGCTCTTGTCTAACTTGTGTCCAGTTTATTCCTGCCAAGATAGCCACGCTCTAGAGAGCTCTGACTAGGAAAGAAGTTAGGTTCAGGTGTGTTTCTCAGGTGAGATACAGAGGAAGCAACTCAACAACACACAGTCTACCAGAAGCAGTGTATTCCTTACAGATCCCAGAGAGCACAGAGCGTGTGTCTCACAGGGCCAAAGGAAAGAGGGCAGCTATCCAGGACAAACATGCACGATCAGCAAATGGGGAGCAAGACACAGAGAGACCTGTGGGCCAAAGCTTTTACTGGCATCCAGGGCCTTCCCCAAGCAGGTTTCCCATGATGAGTTCTAAGTGGTGGGTTTACAGCAAGCAGGTATGAGCTCTGTGGTGTTGCACTGTGACTGAGAGGTGGTCAATGCACAGTCCATGTGGGGTGTGGGGGTCAGTGGGGGAAGTCAAGCAGGTTGTATCTAGCTGACCCACGGGGAGGTGGTCACCAGGAGGTGGTTGTTTAAGGCAAATATCTGGAATGACCACTTTGAGGAGTTGAGAAGACAAAGAACTGGAAACCATGTCAAGGGTGGTGAAGCCCTGGTTTGGGTATGAAAAAGTCCAACTTTTATTCCAAACGGATGCTGAAGCAACATAAAATTATAAGAATTCACTACACTATACTACACTCCCTTCTACCAACTTTGTCACACCCTCCCTGACTACATACCACCCTCATACCCTATAAGGCAGCCACAGGGACACTATTTCAGTTCCACATATGGCCTAGGCTTTCAACAGACCCTTGGCCTTCACCCATGTTATTTCATTTGCTTAAAATACTATGTTACATGTAATTTTTGTTTGGTTAATTTCCACTGGTCCTCAGCTTGGTGGACATTTTCTTTGAAAAATTATTGATTGACTTTCCCAATGAGGGTTAAGGGTCCTCATACGTTCCCCTCTCTTCCCCTACCATAACACTGTCATTTTTGCAGATTGTATTTTCTACAGATGCCCACAGCTGTATCTCCTATCACATGGGCTCCTACCTTGCCTCTCCTTCATCATTAGCTGTGAGCAGACATTAAAGGACTCAAATTCTCCATCCCCAGAGTCTATTCAGCCTTAATAACCAATACAATGTGAGAGAAGTGATGGCCAATGATTTCCAAGGCAGGGCCAGAAAAAGCCATGCATCTTTTGCCTGTTTCTATTGAGATGCTTGCTCTGGAGGAAGCCAGTTGCCACCTGAGAAACACAGTTACCCTAAGGCTATCCTGTTGGAGAGGTCACATAATGTAGGTATTCCTGGCAACAGCTCAACAGGGTTCCTAGATAACAGCCAGCAAGAACTCAGCCGAGTGAACAGAGACACCTCCAGATAATTTCAGCCTCTGGTCACTGAGTCTTGCTAGCTGGGCCTCAGGCATTAGGGAATGCTGTGCCCTGTTCAAATTCCTGAACTGCAGAGCCATGAGCATCATGCAAAGGTTGGTGTAAGCTGGTAAATTGGGGGATAATTTGTTACACGGCACTAGTAGCTGAAATATTATTAGATAAGTGGATGTTTACTCATCAAGGCCATAAAATTCCAGACCAGACTATAAATGCATGAGTATAGGGATTCTATGTGATTCGTTTACCGTTACAGCCTCAGCTTTTAGCCCAGTGCCTGTTATAGCAGGGATTATAATTATAGAGATTTAGCAAACAGTCTTAGCTAACTGATAATCTTAACTAAATAATAGATTCATAGGTTCATAACAAATAATAATAATGTTAACTAAATAAATAGATGAATAAATAGATGAATGTGTTCTTCGTCTAGTTTTGTGTTTATCCACCTCTTTTTTGCAGCTTAAATTTGGTGACCTAGCTACAAATAGTTGGTGTGCACAGGAATTGTTTTTCCTGTCTGCCAAGTTCTCCATCATTAATGTCTACTGTGTTCCTTGTCCCAGCATTTAGAATATGAAGTAACCAAGAGAAAGGCCTTGGACCATGTGGATCTCAGAAAGCCCATCTGGTAGGGCCCCTGGAGTGAGCAGAAGGGGACCAGGGTTGGGTGAGGCGTGGTTGGAGGCAGCACCCCTCTGAAGCCCATTAACTTGAGAGTGGTCTTTATGAGGATGCAGAATCATCCATTAGTAAAATGCTGCCTCTCTCTTTCCACATACCATCCTAGGGCACAGGAATTGAGGAGACTGCAGAGAGAGAACAACTAGACCAAATCAGCATATCACCAGCTCCCTGCTCAAGGAGTGTTAACTGGTTGGGCAGGGGCTATTCAGGTGCTGTGTTATGTGAGATAATATCCCTGCCTCAAAAACTCTGTGCCATCTTCCCCTTCTACCTCAAATCTTTTTCTTGCCTTTACATATATGTGTGTGCACACACACAAGGCCATGAAGAGGCCTATGGCCTTCCTCACACCTGATTCTATGCAGGATGGATGTAGCCTTCCATGCTGGAGTACTTTCCCCAGTATAGACACAGAATAAGAAGATTAGGAAGAATAGGGATAAGAATAAGAATAGGAGGAGAAGATCAAGGAGAAGGAGGAGAAGATGGGAGAGGGAAAGGAAGAGGAGAAAGAGTTACCTTTTATTTGATGTTTGCTGAATGGCATGAATTATAATAAGAGCTTTTTGTCATAATCCCATTTAATCTATAACAACAATAACTCATAATTTCCGATTTGTAGATGAGGAGACTAATGCTGAAAGAATTTAAGTAACTTGCTCAAAATCTCACATAGTTGGGAATTGTTGGAACCAAAATTTTTAGCCGGGTTTGGCTATCTCTAAGTTCCTTGCTCTTTCCATTCAATGAAGCTACAGAGGGTTCTAGTATCACCTGGAAGTATCCAAATAGCCCACAAGGAGCAGTGCTCAAACTGGATCATGATGTGGGAGTCACTTTGATTCTGACACTGTACAGAATTGAATTCCTTGTTATAACACCTGTTTGAATTTTGCTTCTCCACACACTGCTCCTTGGGTGCCTAAGCACAGCCAAGAAGAACTCCTAACTTACCTAAAGTCCAATGTCCTGGCCATGCCTTGAGGACAAGAATTCAGGGTATCAGATTCCAACACAGTGCATTGCACCAAAGAGGAGCTGTTGAGTATTTCAGTTGATGGCTGTCAGCCATACATTGCTTCATGCACAAGAATGCATGTGTTACTGGCAAAAGAAAAATGACTTCCTAAGATCCATTCTAGTCAACCATGTTAGTTGTCCTGATCACAGCAGCCACTGTGAAATCGGTTGGTTTTGTTAACTCCCCATGATGCAGTATGTACACAAACTCTGTTTGCTAAGGCAACACAAAGTCAGTAATTTATTCAATGTTTACAGAGAGTGATAAGAAAATTAAGGACCAGAATCAAGTGTCTAGGCTCTGGATCAAGTTACTCCAAGGTTGTAAGGAATGTTCAGAGGCATTTCATAGCCTCTGGAGAATGCTTTCTTGAAATAAAGACTGGGGCTGGGCACAGTGGCTCACACCTGTAAATCCCAGCACTTTTGGAGGCTGAGGCGGGTGGATCATCTGAGGTCAGGAGTTTGAGACCAGTCTGGCCAACATGGCAAAACCCAGTCTCTATTAAAAATGCAAAAAATTAGCTGGGCGTGATGGCGCGTGCCTGTAATCCCAGCTACTTGGGAGGCTGAGGTAGGGGAATGGCTTGAACCTAGGAGGCGGAGGTTGCAGTGAGCTGAGCTGAGTTGAGATTATGCCACTGGACTCCAGCCTGGGAGACAGAGCAAGACTCCGTCTCAAAAAAAAAAAAAAAGAAAAATGAAAAAGAAATAAAACTTGGGTTGCTGAGATTATGGCCAGGGTTCCATAACCGAGTCTAGAATTGTAAAGCAAAGAAGCACCAGCGCCTCCTTTTAATTGTTTTGTTTTATTTTTCCAATTCAGCAAACATTCCTGGTCATCTGCTATTTTAGAGCACTGTGCTTCACCACTTAGCCCTATAGAGGACACTAAGCAGTAGGAAACATAATCACTGCCTTCAGAATATTACAATCTGTTGACAAAAATAAGTCTTCAACTAATACATGCCCCAGAGGGTGAGAAAAGCCTGGCCCTAAAGACACTCCCAAAATGTGAGAGAAGTACGCATCTGGGAGAAGTCTATTCCAACAGGCAGTTATGTATTTCATTTTGATCATGTGTTTATTCTTGTGGTTTGATTCAGTATGACCTTTGGAGCCTCACTTTGGACTAGACATTGAGCTACAGAGTGGAAATAATTGATCGCACATTTTTTGTTTAACTAGTTCACTATACCTAGTAATTTTGGAAAAGTTACATATTTCAACAGATTCCTTTGTCATTTACTAGTCTTTGGTGGGTCAGAACATAATAGTTCATAACATATGCATGCTGATTTTTAGATCTCAAAGTCAGAATACACGGTTGAATATGTAACTATAATAGATAACTTATATATGTTATGATAACTTATATATAAGTTACTATGCCAATAAGTTGTACTTAGGCCCTTCAGTTTTAATATACTTCATGTGGCTACTTTCTCTAACATTGGGGAAAAAAATATGAAACCTCTCTCTTAAAATTCTACTATTTAGAATAGACATAAGAAGTGGAATTGTACCCGCCACCTGCTCAGCTGAGTGGCAGAGCTCTATCTTTAGAATGAAAAATCCAGACTGCTGAGTGGTAATAATTTAAATTCTCCAAAAGAGAAAAGGGGGAAGTTAGAACGAGTATGAAAGAAAGGAATGAAAGAAAATAAAACATTAGCTCCCAAAGAAAAGATAGAGGAAGTTAGGGAATTGAGAAAGAAAGAAAAGATAGACCAAACACTGAAACAGAACAAAAAAAAATCTGAACAGAAGCCTGACTTACTATAATCCACTATATCTTTGCTGATATACCCAAAATAGGATTCAATTTAGTTCCCAGTAAATGACACCAAACACCAAAAGCAGCTAGTGACTCACAACTTAGAAAATCAGTTGAACGGGCTTTCCAAATGGATCTGAGTTTATACTTAGTATTAATAGAACTGTTTCCTTTTCCTCTAATAATAGGTCAGAATATACAATAGCATTCTCCAAGGTCTAAAAAAATTTTTTTAAATATGACATATCTATTTTAACACGAAATTCTCCTCTTTTGATTTTTTTTTTCTAGTTAAGTGCAGAGAGCATTAAAAAAGCACTCAAAAAGCTATTGAATCTTGACGTTTGAGAAAGAGGAATGAGTTATAATTGTGGCATGATAGTAGAATGAATTATAGAATGAGTCAGAGCAGTAAAAATAGTATTACAGATGGTGCTTTTTGCTTTAATACCTTAGTACTTTTCCAGTCTTCAGGAATTCACTGTCAACACCCCCAATTGTGGTCCACTGTAGTGGTGACCACATTTTAAATAGCCCCTTCTTTATCGAGTCAGTGTTTTATTGCACTACCAGTGCCTTTCTCACTTGACTTTCAGCTTGTAGTCATTCACCACATAAAAATACCAGAAGGAATAAGATGATTGGATGAAGAATGCAGAATAATAACCATGTAAGATGTAATGTGCCATAAATGCGGTGTACACATATTACATATTATGGCAAAACCTTAGTAATTGCCTGTCTGGTTTAATTTTCAGCTGAGTAAAGGGAAAAAATTCTGAGGTTGTGCTATCTTTTCCTCTGTTATTATTATTATTACAAATATCTGTATTGGTCAGGGAACCACATAAATCCATCACTACAGTTTTTATAGTTTGCAGAGTTTCTGGACTTGGAAGCTAACCTAAGGTAAAACACCCAAGCTCAGCTTTCCAGAGTGTTTTTACGTTTTTCATCAGAAATGAATTTCAAGTTAACCTTTAGATCCTAAGAAACAAGAGTTTCCTATGAAACTGTGGGGTAGCTAAACCCCCAGGAGGGAGAGGCGTGACCAGGGCGAGGACATACTGTTCTCATTCCCCCTGTTGGCAGATGTGTTAGACATGAATGGCCTTCTTGAATCTGGGAGTCTTGCTGGGGCATCCAAACCCGGAAGAGAAAGAGGCTTCATGATTTGGGGGTGAGGAGAGAGTGGGGACGGTAAATGCCCAGGAAAAATTCTGGTGTGTACCAAATCCAGCCTCTCATTTTTCTCCCCATACCTCTCTTATCTTCCAACTTAAAGTCTGAGGAGAGCTTGACTTGAGAGAGCAGCTCGACTTTCTCAAGGACACAACTCAGCCCAGAAAAGAGTTGTTCAGATGGATAAATATTCTACAGTCTCTGATGGTCCATATTGAACTTCATCTCCTCCTGACATTCTGCACTCTGGACTTCTAAAATCAGTTCCATTCCAAACTCCTCTGTTACTTCATTGCCTTTATCTCAACAGTTCTAGAAATATTTGGGGCCCCACTTTGACTTGAACGTCCATGCTGTACTCGAATCTGCTCCCTAACCCCTGCCCAGCATTCGTTCCCCCTAGTCCTTTCTTGCATAATGACATCCCTTTATGTTGATGACTTAAGATCTCTGCTCCAAGGGCTCCACTGACACGCACATTTTATTCAGTAAACACTTTTTTATGCCTGCTGTTCTAGATTCTACTCTTGGAGCTCGGCACATACTCCTGCCTTCAATGAGAAACCCACAGTCTAGTGAGAGGGAGTGAAAAGTGAAGCACGGGAGAATAGAGGCTTTGGTAGGAGGTGACACAGGGTGTATGGGGATGCGCAGAATCCAGGCCAGGCTAGGGGTGAGGGAGAGGAGGGCACTGGGAGGCTTCATGCAGGAGGAGACACCTGAGCTGAGTCTTTTTTTTTTTTCTGAGACCAAGTCTTGCTCTGTCACCCATGCTAGAGTACAGTGATGTGATCTTGGCTCACTGCAACTTTTGCCTCCCAGGTTCAAGCAATTCTTCTGCCTCAGCCTCCCAAGTAGCCAGGACTACAGGCATGCACCACTATGCCCGGCTAATTTTTGTATTTTTAGTACAGAAGGGGTTTCACCATGTTGGCCAGGCTGGTCTTGAACTCCCGACCTCATGATCTGCCCACCTCGGCCTCCCAAAGTGCTGGGATTACAGGTGTGAGCCAAGCCACCGTGCCTGGCCCTGAGCTGAGTCTTGATGCATATGCAGTAAGATGTAGCCAGGCAATGACATAAAAGGGGAAATGGGCAGGAGAGTGGAAAAGGATACCGGAACAGATAGAAAGAGAATAGAAGTGTGCATAAAAAGATGCTGATTAAATACTAGACATTTTAAGTGCATAAAAGTGAATAAGGAGAAGAGAGAGGAAGGTTTTTAAAAGAGTTGGCTATGAGTCCTTTCCTCTCCAATGGATTCAAATAGCTTGTCTTAATCGGATTAGGTTTGTGTAACACAATACCATAGACGGGGTGGCTTAAATAACAGAAATTGATTTTTTACAGATCTGGAGGCTGGGAAGTCTAAGATCAAGGTGCCAGCAGATTCAGTGCCTGGTAAGGGCTTACTTCTTGGTTGGCAGATGACTGTCTTTTTGCTGCATCTTTACATGGAGGAGAGAGCAAAGGCTCTGCTCTTTTCTTCTTTCTTTTAAGGGTACTATTCCCATCATGAGGGCACCATCCTCATGACCTCATCCAAACCTAATCACCTCCTGAAGGTCCCACCTCCAAATATTATCATATTGGGGATTAGGACATAAACATACAAATTTTGGGAGGACACAAAAATTCAGTCTGTAACGCAGCTTTTACTGATACTAACAGAGAAATAAATGCATGATGCAGAACTGACTAATTTCTCACCTGGATGCCATGGACTGGATCACAATAAACCACAAAACTGCTCTTTCTTTATTTAATCAAACCTGTGATCAGTTAGCTGGGCTCTAGTTGTGGTTGATCGCACTGTGTAATTAGAGACCTGTCTAAGATGGGCTATGTTTTGAATGTGTGCCCCAAAAGTTCATGTGTTGGAAACTTAATTGCCAACATAACAGTTTTAAGAGGCAAAGCCTTTCAGGGGTGATTGGGCTGTGAGGGCAGAACCCTCACAAATGGCCTTATGCCATTATCACAGAAACACGTTAGCTCTCATGAGAGTGTGTTGTTCAAAAAGCAAGCTCAACTCACTCTCACGGTCGCCTGTGCTCATGTCTGCCTCCTGCTTTTCCACCATGTACAGCAGCACAAAATCTGTTTCCAAAAGCAGTAGCCATGCCCTTGGACTTCCCAGTCTCCAAAACCACGAGCCAAATAAACATCTTTAAAAATAAAATAAAATAAATTACGCTGTCTGTGGCATTCAGTTATAGCAATAGAAAACAAACAAAGACAAAGATAGTCTTTTATTATTGAGGCATGCAAAGAGAGGCCTCTCCAGAAATCCACTGCCTTGCCTAGCTCAGGGCTACAGAAGACTGACACAGCTCTTCCTGGCATGCGTGTTAACAGTCCCAGCTAGACTTGAAAGAATTGTTCCATATCCCCACTGCTGTCAGGTGATTCATATGCTGCTATTGCTCCATCTCTTTGGTCACTTGATGTCATGGGACACCCCCACTCCATGCACCCCTAGAAACCTATGATCTAATGCCAGTTTAAGACAGGAAACCAACCTCACATTGCCTCCTTTACCTCAGAAGAAAACTCTTTTTCTCCTGATACCTTAAAATGCATATCTGACTTTCAGGTAAATGTCAAGGTTCACCAGGTTGTCAAGTAAACCACAAAATGTAAAGATTACTATGAGGGCTGAACATTTTAATTGAGTCTGCATGAAAGGAAATGTGCCAGAAATATAGATCTCATTGGTTACATAACCATCAGTGTAGTTTTATAAACAAAATCTCAAGTTCCTTTAAAATAGTATGCTTATTAGGAAGGAAGTAGCTGATGGTGTTTATTTTTCTTCCATCAAGAACTGGGTCGTAAGCTGTAGAAAACTGTCAGCATACAAGTAATTGTCATCTTTCAGCACAATCCATGTTGGTGGGAAGAAGGCTGATTAGAAAAAGAAAAAGACACGGTGTACAAGTAAGAATATGTGTACCAAAAAACAAGGTCAATAATGAAGCAATGTGGCTAACCATAACTTGGCTTCTGGGATTGAGATTCTGGACCGTTGAGTAATTGTGTTCCCTTTGCTCTAAGTCCCATCTGTCTTGTTTTCAACCCCTTTCCTGGTGGTTTGTGTGGTGAGCTAACCGCTGGACCAGCACTGGGCATCACTGATGTCTAAACACACAAACACCCTCAGGGATTCGTTTCTAACCCCTAGAGGGAGAGGAGAGCTGGTATTTCACAGGTCCAGCTCTGGAATTCAGTACTGTCTCTAAACAGGAAGAAGAGATGTTTACAACTGCTGTCTGGCTCAGGGGCCAGCCTGTTTCTCTGGGATGTGTTTGGCAAAACCGGAATTCTAAATTTGATGCAGAAAACAATCACTTGATATTTAAAATAAGGACTAAATGTTTTCCTCTTCATTCCACATTCAGCCTTAGTTACTTAGAGGGGTCATTGACAGTGTTGTTTCAAACTCTGCATGGCATTGTATTAAAAAAGAATGTATTCATTTGTTAGTTACTCAGTCCAGTAAATCTCATTGAATTCTTAGTATCTTCCGAGAGGTGCAAAGAGCTCTTAGACCCAGTTTTACCCTACAAAGAACCTGCAGCCAGCCTGGGGACTCACCATAGAACAGGAAGCTTGTTCATGGTGTTGCTGTTAGCGCTGTATCTCCCACATCTAACATGGTGTCTTTAGTACCTTCTAAGTGTTCAACAAATATTTGTCAAATAAACAAATGAAATTAACACCCATGAGGACGGTAAAGCCTTTCCAGGCTGAGAAGTGACACTCCAGGCTAGGTGACTGGGGGAGGCTTCATAAAGAAGGCAGGATTTTAGCAATACTTTCCGGAGGGGGAAGTGGGGAGGGGAAATGGGTTACTTCTTCAGGTAAGGGGGTTCAGGTGAGTTGAGCCAGGAGACTGGGAGACCCAGGGTATTTTTGGGAGAGACGGTGGTCAGAGTGCAAGAGGCCAACTGTGAGGCAAAGCCTGAGAAAGGTCAGCTGGGGTGGACTGGGCAGGAGAGTGCATGCTGGAGGGAGGCATCTGAAATCACTTCCCAAGCCACTTCACCTGTCGTTAGCAAAAGAGAATTGTGAGTAAACAGAGAGGTGTGGCCAGGGAGAACTGCAGAGAGAGCCAGACTGACTATGGGGACCCGGGTGGGCCCGGTTGCCACGGGCTTGGTACTGTGATGCTCTGCACTTCCTGCCTGATTTTAACCTTTAGAAAAAGGGAACATTGCTTAAAAACCAAACTTCTTATGTGTGTTTCCAAGTGAGTCCTAGGATTGTTATGTTTACAGTCAATTTTGATATAAAGAAGTGACTGGGAAGGGGGATAGGTCTCAGAGCCCCAGGAGGCTGCTCTTGAAAGGAAATGGTCTGGGCGGGAGCCCATCGCTATCTCCCCGCCTGTAATGTCATAGCCCAAAGGAAGACTGCAATGGGCCACACCAGTGGCAGGGTTCTTACTGCTAGGCTCTAGCACAAGCAGTGTGTATGTGTGTGATGTGTGTGGTGTGTGGGGGTGTATGTGGTATGTGGGGGGTGTGTGTGGGGAGTGTGTATGCGTATGTCATGTGATGTGAGTGTGTGTGTGTGTGGTGTTGGGGAGTGTATGTATGGAATGTGAGGGGTGTTTATGTATATGTGGTGTGTGTGGTGTGTGTGTGTGTGTGGACTGTGTATATATATGTGATGTGAGTGTGTGTATATGTGTGGTGTTGGGGAGTGTATGTATGGGGTAGTGTGTGTGTGTGTATGTGGTATGGATGTGTGGAGTGTGTATGCACATGTGTGATGTGAGTGTGTGTGTATATGTGTGGTGTGGGGAGTGTATGTATGGGGGTGAGGCGTGTGTATGTAGTGTGTGTGTGTGGAGTGTGTATGCACCGTGTGATGTGAGTGTGTGTATATGTGGCCAGGTGTTAGAGTGTATGTGGGGTGTGAGGGTGTGTATGGTGTGTGTATGGTGGATGTGTGGAAGTGTGTATGCATGTGTGATACAAGTGTGTATATGTTGTTGGGAGTATATGTATATAGGGTGTGAGAAGTGTGTGGTGTGTGTGTTTGGGTATGCATGTGATGTGCATGTAATGTGGTGTTAGAGTGTATGTATGGGGTGTGAGGGTGTGTGTGTGTATGTGGTATGGATGTGTGGAGTGTGTATGTGCATGTGATGTGCGTGTGTGTGTATGTGTGGTGTTTTGGAGTGTATGTATGGGGTGTGAGGGTGTGTGTGTGTGTGTGTGTGGAGTGTATGCACATGTGTGATGTGAGTGTGTGTGTATATGTGTGGTGTTGGGGAGTGTATGTATGGGGTGTGAGGGGTGTGTGTGTGTATGTGGTATGGATGTGTGTGTGTAGTGTATGTGAGTGTGTGATGTGAGTGTGTGTGTGTATGTGTGGTGTTTGGGGTGTATATAGGGGTGTGGGGGAGCGTGTGTGATGTGTATATGTGAGAGCGTGTGTGTATGTGTCTTTAGGAGTTTCTGAGCACTGAGAGAGTGTGAGGAAGAGAAGAAGTGATGTGGGGCCTGGACTATGCCAGCGTTCTCCCAAGCAGGCCCTGTGTATGCGGAGAGCTGATCTTTCCGTGGTGTCTTTGTGGATTTTCAGCTAAACTCAATAATCTCAAAGATAGCAAAAAACAAAAACAAACAAACAGAAAAACACTAAAAAACCAAGTTGGTCAGGAGAACTACAAAAAACAAAAACCCTCATAAGCTTAGATTTCTCAATAAAATAGTTACAGGAAATTGTTCACACTGCAGGAGAAGGAATTTTTTCTATAGTTAGCTTTCATATCAATGTTGCAACCTTCTTATTCATCTAAACTGGAACTATCAGCCCCCATCCCATGCCTCCCGAAGCTGTGTGTCCCTGCGCCTTAGCCTTCATGGAGTTCTTTTACATCTGAGCAGGCTGCGACCTCCTGGATGGTGGGAACTGATTTGTTTCCATAGAGCATTTCTTGGCACAGAGCAGGTGCTCAAAGTTTTGGGTCTGAATGGGATTCAGGAGGGACTCTAAAGTGCAGTCTCTCCCTACCATGAGCTACAGTAGAGGGGCTTGTTCATTATCTCACAGATAACTGGAGTCAAATGCATGTGTGCATGTGCACACACACACACCCTCCCCACACAACCATTACAGAAATTAGCATTACTTTTGGAGATCATGCGATCTGTTTCAGTGTCAAGAAATAGGCACATTTTCTTAATACCGCATAAGCTATTCCATGCTAATACAGTGTAATTCTCTTCTACAGAATGCATGCTTTACATTAACATACTGAAAGGTGTCAGTGTCACTGGCCTCACATTCTTCCTCACCCCACAATTCTGCTCACCCTCCAGTGGACTCCAGGTCCTCTGGACCGCAAACACCTGGTTAAGACACTCAGGGTCAGTCAGGACCATGGAACCATAGATAGTGACACGAAGCCCTGCAGAAGCTTTTGAAGGCTGCTTTTCTGTCTGCTGGGTACATCACTCTCCAGGGGGTCATTTTGGATACTTTCTTCCCATTAGAGAAAAAGGGAATATAAGAAAGTATAACCTTTCTGTGCAAGAATCACACACACCCTCTACCTTGTTGGGGTCAGTGGTGGGGAAGCAATGAAGGGAGGGGGGTGAAGGGACTTGGTTACAGAAACAAACTTCCAATGATAAAAACAGGATAACACAAACATGTCACAGAAGTTTAGAGTAAGTAGAAGGTAGGTCATTGAAATGCTTAGGGAAGGATTCCCCAAGTGCTAAGATGGGAGTCCAAATGATTGAGCAGAATTTGGGTAGATGGAGAGCCTGGGGACAGGGGAGGAGAGGGAGGGCATTCCTAGCATTCCTGAGTGGAGGGTCAGCAAAGGCCAGAGCTAGGAATGGGCACAGTTTATATGGGGTCAGGGCTCCCACATGACCACTCTCTGTCCAGAGTCCAGAGGGGAGAAGTTAGTGCATGAGAGAGCCTTGTAAAGACTGTGCATGCACATGTGTTTGAATAGAAACCATTATTTGCACACCCTACCTCTGAAATACCTTTACCTCCCTTTCCTTAATCTAAAAAATATAGCATGAGTATGAGTAATGACAACAATATCTCACATGTATAAAAGTGCAAACAGTTTAAAAGAGGCTTTCACATATTTGCCTAATTTGTGACATTATATCATGAACTCGTTTGAAGCGCTGCGACATATACCCACTTCCTGCGGTGTGAGGAATGCTTATCAGTTTAGTGTTGCATTTGCAAAATGCCACTTATTTAAAATTATTGCTAAAATATTCCTTGTGCGCTCTAAGGAGCTGGTAAGATTCTGCATTCAGTACTTACTTGCTTTCAGAAGTGTGCTTCCTCCAGAAAGCCTGAGGAGAAGAAGCAAGAACATCTATCTTTTTATTTATTTATTCATTTATTTTGAGACGGAATCTCGCTTTGTCACCCAGTCTGGAGTGCAACGGCGCAATCTCGGCTCACTGCAACCTCTGCCTCCCGGGCTCAAGTGATTCTCCGGCCTCAGCCTCCTGAGCAGCTGGGACTACAGGCACCCACCAACATGTCCGGCTAATTTTTGTATTTTTAGTAGAGATGGAGTTTCACTAGGTTGGCCAGGCTGGTCTCGAACTCCTGACCTCATGATCTGCCCACCTCAGCCTCCCCAAGTGCTGGGACTACAGGCGTGAGCCACCGTGCCCAGCCAAGAACATCTGTCTTTCAGAAGCACAGGGACTGAGCAGGATGAGTGAGCTATTGCCACTCCAAATCTCCTATTTTAACAGCAAGGGTGGAAAGGAGTGGGGAATGTGGGGTGCAGGAATGCAACCCCAGGTCCCCAACTTCCCAACCTGTCCAAATAAGGGAAAAGCACCATTCAGCAAAACCAGTCTAACAATCCCCAGCTAGAAGGGCCTGAACCAATATTTTTGCATCTGTTTGTTGAAAGTTCCATGCTGTGGAGTATCATGAGTGCCTCCTCCTTCTCAGAAATCGTCCCCACTGCGCTGTGATATAAAGCAAGCCTGTGGCCCCGGTGTGTGGAACAAGGTATTTTTGAAGACTGTTTAGATTTGCTGGGAATACCCTGAGCAGGTTTCTGCTGCCCTTGGAGACTCGAGAAACCAGGACTATACCCAGGTCACTGCCCATGACTGGTGAAGGAATGTGACTCAACCCTGAGGTTTAAACCTCATAGTTGAAGAGAGGATTCTGAGTTTTAACTTTCCAGGTGAGGAGTCACTGAAAGAGTACTGTATTTTTTCAAGTAGCCACCCTTTTTTGAATGCTTGCTGTAAGCCAGGTTCTGTGCTTAGTTGAGAGTTTTACATCATCTAATCCTCAATAAGATACATATTGTTACTCCATCTCATAGGTAAGAAACCTGAAAGCCAGAGAGGTTGAGCAACTTACCCAACATCTTACAGCTAATAAACTACAGCACTGTGATTTTTGCATAGGTTTCTCTAACTCTTCTTAACTGTTCTTGTACATAAATCCATAATTTCATTCAATGAACTGTTACTAAGTTCCTATCAAGTGCCTGGGGCTGGAAACACACCTGTGAATAAACAGAAAAAGCTATGGCTTTCATGGGCATTATATGCTGGTGGACAGAAGCAGAACATTCACAAATATATAACGTTACACGGAGATAAGTGTCACAGGGAAAAATAAACCATGGAACTAGATGGCAAGAACTGGGGAGCAGGCTGTACTCTTTACAAGGAAATGATGCATTCGTGATGACAGGACATAAAAATGCTTCCCAACATGTCAAGAACAATTTCTAAACTCCTGCAGCCTGTCATAGCCAGCTGTGATGACAATATGATGGCTCCCCAGCCAGCATGAGAGGAGTCCCTGCCAAATAGGTGTGTTTCAGCTTGTTGGACAGGCAGTCAGAAGGGAAATGTTACAGCACAGATGGACTGAATGATTGCGGATAATGATTTGATCCTGTGAGCCTCACTTCCCCTTACCTTGATTGGAAATGAATTCCCTCCCCTTCTTTCTTCATAAGGAGGTTTTGAACACTGACTCCCACCCTACCAATCTGGAAACCATTTGGAGACTCCCAGGAGGAAAGGGCTGTGGACCTCTGTGATTGCTGATATTGTTTTCATTAAATATGACGTGATTGGAAATTACCGGGAAAAACCACTACCAATAAAAGGATGGGTTTCAAAAGATGTGACAAATGAGCATTTCTAAAAGATTGGCCTCAAAACCTAGTTGATGAACTATCAATGTTTCTAAGCCATATAAGTAAGCAGTTTTGTAAGGCAGTGTGATTTCAAAACTTTGAGAGAAGATGGTCCTATGCTTTAGAAAACAAGGGACTTAATAATGAAACAACGTATTTTGAGAGCATTACTTTCTCCAGAAGTGCCAAGGTTTGTTAATACCCACATAGATGACAGGGAGTTCTTGCATCCAAACAGATCTACCTAGTTGCCTGAGACACTTGGGATGTCAGACTGTAAACAGTGTATCAAAATCTTAGTGAGAACATTCAGTAAAACCAAATATCCTTTGTCTGTAGCAGGGGGAGGTTTTGAAAATGAATCTCAACTGAAAATAATTTTATACAAACCCATAAAACTCCATCATATTTTACACTGCTGACTCCCTTCTAACTCCTTCCAGCCTTTCCAAATTCTTTTTGGTAGTAAATAGAGTTTAAGTATTTAATTAACTTATTAAGTAATTAATGTAATGATTATTTCAAATCTTATATTCTCATTTCATGTCACCTGGGAAAAACTAAAACTTGATTTTACAGAAACCAGTTTTTCAGAATTGATAATATAAATGATCTTGTTTCTATTATAAATTTGTACACATAAGACTTCGCAATCTTTCCTTGATTCAAAAAGAGAAGTTAAGGTCAGTTCTTCAAATATATTAGCATTGTAATTATAAGTATAATATAGAGAAATACACAGCTTTTGAGGTTATTTAAATTTTGCCCTGTATGTCTTAATCACTTAATGAAATTCTTGGAACAAAAGGGTCCAAAAAAAGCCAAAGTGGTGGTAGTGATTTAATTTACTATCATTTTATAAACTTTCTTAAATCTGTGCAATCTAATATGAAAGCTACTAGCCACATGTAGCTATGAAGCATTTGAAGTGTAGCTCCTATGAATTGAAACGTGCTATAAGTATAAAATGCACACCAGATTTCAAACGCTTAGTATAAAAAAAATCAAAAACACCTTACTAATTTTCATATGAATTACATTTTGGAATAATAATATGTTGAGTATATTGGGTTAAATAAAATCTGTTATTAAAGTTAATTTTACCTTTTTTATGTTTTTAGTATAGCTACCAGAAAATTTAAAAGTACATATGTGGCTGGCATTATATTTCTATTGGACAGTGCTGCTCTAAAGCTTAAGAAAGCACAAAATGTTTTTGATGTAAAGTATATTTTATTTGATACAAGCACGGCTACCCTCTAGCTCTCTTTTGGTTTCCATTTGCATGAAATATATTTTTCTATCCCTTCACTTTCAGTCTATGTCTATCCTTAAAGGTGAAGTTAGTTTCTTGTAGGCAGTGTACAATTCAGTCTTATTTCTTTGCCCATTAGCCACTCTCCTATTATTTGATAGGAGAATTTAATCCATTCACATTCAAGATAATTATTGATAGTCAAGGACATACTACTGTCATTCTGTCGATTATTTTCTGGTTGTTAATGTAATAATCTTGTTCTTTTCTTCCTGTCTTGCTGTCTTCCTTTGTGACTAGATTATTTTTCTCTAGTAGTCTTTTTGATTTCTTACATTTTATCTTTTGTGTATCTACTATAGGTTTTTGCTTTGTGGTCACCATGAGGCTTACATATAACATCTTTTAGTTATAATAGGCTATTTTAAGCTGATAACAACTTCATTTTGATTTCATACAATAGACCACACTTTTGCTCCATCCTTCTCCATTTAATGTTTTTGATGTCACAATTTATGTCTTTTTATATTGCATATTACTTAAATTATTGTAACCATTTTTTTAATAGTTTTGTCTTTTAACTTCATACAAAAGATATGTGATTTACATACCAGCATCACAGTATTAGAGTATTCTGAATTTTACTGTATTTTTTTTTACCAGTGATTTTTATACTTAAAAATGTTTTCCTGTGACTAGTGTTCTTTTCTTTCAGCTTGAAGAGCTCCTTTTAGCGTTTCTTATAAGATAGTTCTTGTGGTGACAAACTCCCTCAGCTTTTGTTGGTCTGGGAAAGTTTTTATATCTCTGTCATTTCTGAAGGCTAACTGTGCTGGGTACAGTATTCTCGATGGCAACTTTTTTTTCCTTCAACACTGAATATATTATTCCACTGTCTCCTGACCTATAAGATTTCTGGTAAGAAATTTGCTGCTAGCCTTACTGAAATGCCCTATGTGATTTTTTTTTTTCTGCTTGGAGGATCCTCTCTTTGTCTTTGATTTTTGACAATTTTATTATGTTTTGATGTAGTCTTGTTTAGGTAGAATTGAATTAGAGAACTTTTGACCTTCCCATACTTGGATATTTACCTTTTTCTCCAGGTGTGGAAAGTTTTCTGCTATAAACTTCACTTTAAACTTTCTACCCCTTTGTCTTTTCTCCTTCTTGAACTCCTAAAATTTAAACATTTGCTCTTTTGATGTTGTCCCAAAAATCTCATATGCTTTCTTCATTCTTTTTTATTGCATTTTCTCGTTTGTGTATTTTAAAGTAATCTGTCTTTGATTTTGCTTGATCAATTCTGAGTCTTCTGCTTGAACAATTCTGCTGTTGACTTTCTCTTTTTATTTTTTTATTTTTTGCATTTTTTATTTCATTCTTTTTTCAGCTAAAGAATCTATGTTTGATATTTTAAAAATGATTTTAATCTCTTATGTTGGTAATTTATTGTTTTCCTGATTTTTGTTGTTTCTGTTTTCTTGAAGTTTGTTAAACTTCCTTAAAAACCATTATTTTGAATTCTTTGTCACCCATTTCATACATCTTCATTTCTTTAAGGTTGGTGACTGGTGCTTTATTTAGTTCTTTAGGTGGTGACATTTCCCTGTTTGTTCTTGATCCTTGTGGTTGTATGTTGGTGTCTGTGCATTTGGAGAAGTAGGTGCTTATCTCCTATTTATTCTTTGCAAACTGGCTTTGTCTGGGAAATTACTTCACCAGTCAGTCCCCTCAGAGATTCTAGGAATGCCATCTGTCATGGTCCACAGGTAGGCTTGCTTTTGGAATCCTTGGGCAAGCTGGCCTGGTAACTGGATCAGCAGGTAGGTGGGCCTAGTGCCTGGGTCCAGGTTAGGTCTGGAGCCTGTAGCCAATGTAATATACCTGTTGACTGAGTCTGAGACGATGTACTTATAGTCTGGATCTGCAAGGGTGGGCCTGGAGCCTGTAACTGTGGGGTCCTGACTTGAAGCCTGGGTCCCCTGTGGCTGACCTGGTACTGGGGTAGACCTTGAGCCTGAGTATGGAGGGGCCACCCAAGTACTGGGATGAGTCTGGTGCCTGGGACCACTAGAACCTGAGTCCACAGGGTCTGGCGTAGTGCTGGGGCAAGACTGGAGCCTGAGTCCATGTGAGCAAACCTGGATCCTGGCATAGGCCAGCCTAGAGGGTGGAGTTGCAGAGACCGGCCTGACACTGGGCAGGCCTGGAACGTGTGTCCATGGGTGCTGGCCTGGCACTTGAGGCCAGGGGTGTCAGTCTGGTGTTGAGGTGGGCTTGAAGCCTGGGGCTGTGTGAACCAACGTGGCTCTGGGCTAACCTGGAACCTTAAGCTGGCCTGGTGTCTAGTGGGCCTGAAACCTGGGACTATGGGACTGGGGAGTCCTGTTTCTAGAGAAGGCCTGGAGACTCCGTCTATGAGGATTGGCCTGGCTCTGGGGCAGACCCAAACTTTGGGGCCACTGGGGCCACTCACACTGGGGCCAATCTAGAGTCTGGGACTGTTAGAGTAAGCCTGGTGGTAGAGCAGGGCTAAGGATCAAGTTCACTGAGCAGCCTGGAGGTTGAGGCTGCAGGATCTTGCTGGTATTGAGGCAGGAATGGAGACTCCGTCCTCAGGTACCACCTTAAAGTCTGGGGCTGTCGGATCTGCCCAGTGCTGGATTTTACTGGTGTAGCCCTGGTGTTGGAGTTCAAGACAAACGCCAGTGCTCACTCCCCTCTCCTTTCTTCAAGCAGAGGGTGTTTCTCTCTACGCTGTGTTGCCTGGTGTTGGAGGATGGATGATGCAGGTAATGTAAAACTGTCCTTCCTACTCTTTTCAATGAGTCTTTTCTTATTTCTGTGCTACACACAGAATAGGTGCTGTTATCTGTCACCTGGTTTTCTTAGCTTTTGTGAAGGTATTTTTGTGCATGGATAGTTATTCAGATTGAAGTTTCTATTTGGGGATAAGTATCGGAAAGTCTTATTCCACCATCTTGCTGACATCTCAACAAAGAAAGTGTTTAATTCAGTTGACCTCGAGGACTTTTTAAAGGAATTTGTATGTTATATTTACAGAAGACTCACCTAAGAGGGCATCAAGATTATATTAGTAAGTACATGCCTTATATACCCAACTCTGCTTCAAACAAGAACAATGACAGGAAAATATGAATAAATAAGTAAAATGATATAAGTAGGTTTAAAGCAAGACAAAAATTTATATGAACCACACCAGGCACCTGGACCGGAAAACAAGGCAGTCAGTAGTGTATACACAAAGCTCTGGGCCTGCTTCTGGTGCAGGAAGCAAGCAAAGACATCTGGGAATTTAGCTCATCTGAAGTAATGGTAATTAAAATTACTCTATATAAAATGGCAACAGGAATCAAGCCAGAGATTGGGGTGGAAATCCCTCTAATTTAAACAAGGGAACAGAAAAGTCTAGGGAAGTTTCTGCTAATTGTTTCCTGGGAATATTGCCTCTTTGGTAGGAAATAAAACAGCCTCATCTCCAGGATCTGAAACTGACTGCTGGCTCTATGACCAGACTGGCCATAAGTCTTAGTCTTTGGTATCATAATCTTTGAGTCATAATCCTTAAATTGTATGAAGCTCAAATCTGCAACCTAAGACATGTTTTGGTTAAGGAGCCCCAGGGAGCTCGGTGGAGGCCATCACAAAAACTGGAGAGGAAAGAGTGGTAGAGAAGAAAAACAAAAACCAAAAAGGTTTAATTGTTTCTTAAAATGAGCCTAGAAACCATAATACCAAAAACAAAGAAATGCTATGCAAAGCCAATATGAATCACCAAGAAGAAGATGCCTTTGACGAAAGTACAAAAATAGTCCGACAAAGGCTTTAAAATAGGCACTTTAGGGTAATAAAGGAGATAAGTTAAAGAATAATATCCACTGAAAATAAGATATAAAATTGGCAAACAAAAATAAGAATAAATTAAACAAAACAGGTGGATCTAAAAAATGTAAAAAATGTAAACATAAAAAAATGTATTGGAAAAAAATCTTGGCAGAGAGATTGTATAGAAAGTACAAGGGCATTAGAAGATAGTACTGAGGATTTCACTGGAATGCATCACAGAGACAAAGAGAAAAAAATGACAAAATAAAGGACTTGGAGGATAAATGAAAGATCTGACTTATACATGGCTAATAGAATTTTCCAAAAAGGTAGAAAAGCAATATTCGAAGAGATATTTCCTGATGTTTTTCCAGAGCTGAAGAAAGACATGAGGCTGTAGAGCAAAGTCCAAACACCCAGAGGTATAGATAGATAGTAATTGTACAAGATGATATACATAGTGAGACTACAAATCATTGAGAACAAATAGAGGGAAACCCTTCAAAGCTACTAGAGATAAAAAGGTTACTTACAAAGGACTTACAGTTAAACTGACAGCAACTATAGGTACCAGGATTCCAGAAAATAATTATATGCTCAAAATCCTAAGTAAAATTAACTCAGACTAAAGTTTTATACCCAAACTATCATCTGAAAAATGAAAAGAAATAGCCCGGGAGCGGTGGCTCACACCTGTAATCCCAGCACTTTGGGAGACTGGGCGGGTGGATCACGAGGTCAGGAGATCGAGACCATCCTAGCTAACACTGTGAAACCCCGTCTCTACTAAAAATACAAAAAAGTAGCTGGGCATGGTGGCACATGCCTGTAGTCCCAGCAACTCGGGAGGCCGAGGCAGGAGAATCGCTTGAACCCGGGAGACAGAGATTGTGGTGAACCGAGACCACACCACTGCACTCTAGCCTGGGCGACAGAACGAGACTCCATCCCCATGCCCCGCCCCCTCCCGCCCAAAAGAAAAGAAAAGAAATAAAGGCAATTTTAGACTCTTAAAGAAAGATCAAGAGAGTTTACCATTAATTGATGCTCATGAGCACAAATATTAAAGGATATATTTAAGTAAAAAGGAAAGTGGACCCAGAGGGAAGGCATATAGAATACAAGAAAGAGTGGTAAACATAATATTAACAAATTATGTCAGTTTATTAATTTAATGTTGACAATTTTAAAAGCTATTTTAGCAATTTTGGGGGGAAATCTTTAAAATCTCTAGGAGGTAGTTATTTAATAGGTAGTTAAATATAGCCAGAGGTTTTGAAACATTCAGAAATTTTCTCAATACATTTAGATGTTAGGAAAAATATTATAGTCGAAGATTAGAGATGGTAATTGAAATACCAAAAATAATAGAATTAAAATAATAGAAATGCTTCCAAGCCAACAGAGTGGGGGGAAATATTCATGGAGGATATTATAAAAAAAACAGAGCTTTATCCAAAAGAAGGCATGGAAATACATTTTTTAAATCCAATAAAAATGGGTAGTAAAAGGAAAATAGGGTAGTAGAAATAAATGCAAATATGTCAGTGATTATAACAATGAACATGAATTAAATTCATCTGATAAATGACAGAAACTAATAGATTAGAACTTTGTAAGCCAGCTATTTGATGTCTATAAGAAACACTAAACAAAATCTCCCGCAAGATGACACAGAAAGATTGAAAGTAATGGGAAAAGTGGAAACTTGCAATTAATAATTGTTAAATTAAATAAGTAGAAGGCCATTGGCCTGAGGCTGTGTTGATACTTTAAATTCCTACATAACAAACTGCAACCTAACTTAATGCATAAACGAACTGAAACTTAATTTATGAGTACAGCAAGTAGCTGAGTTTCAGCTAATCACAGGCAGCCAGCTCACTATGCCATGCCCAAACAGGAAAGTGCCACATCACACCATGTTCAAATAACGCAGAAGTTTACCTGTAACCAATCAGGTGATTTCTTTACTTTGCTTCTGTGTTCAGCCTGTAAAAGCTTGCTGCATGCATTGCTAGGCAGAGCTCTCTGAACCCCTTCTGGCTTGAATGCTTCCTGATTCATGAATCTTTCTTTGTTCAAATAAACTCTGCCAAATTTAATTAGTCTAAAGTTTTTATTTTAACATAAGCAAAGAAATTTTGTGTAACAGTATCAGGATTAGACAAAACAGAATTTCAGACATAACACATTAATAAAAGTAAAGATAACTACACATAATAACGAAAACTGAAATTCACTAAGAGATAGTAAACACGAACATATATCTGGAAAATTTTTGACATGTCTTCTTAAGTAACTTAAGAGGGCAAAAAGGGATATCACAGTAAATGTTGCAAAATATTCAAATAGCATATGTACTTTAAGCCTATGACTTTAGGGACATAGACATTTATGACAGAATTAAAAAATATTTACAACAGAATAAAAGCACTACTTATAAAAATGTTAGCTGTGGCTGAGGCAGGAGAATGGCGTAAAAACCCGGGAGGCGGAGCTTGCAATGAGCTGAGATCCGGCCACTGCACTCTCCAGCTCCTGAAGCGACACAGCTGAGACTCCATCTCAAAAAAAAAAAAAAAAAAAAGATTGGCTATGGCTTCTTAAAAGAATAAACATGTAATTTTAAGTGAATTAATTTAAAAAGTAAACATAATTAAGTTTAAGAAAGAGCAAATCCAAAGAAGTTTTAAAAGAAAGCAGAAATTAATAATATACAAAAAATATAGAAAAAAGAGAAGCAGTAGAGAGGATGAAAAGTATCAATATCTGTTTTTTAAATGGCTTTACAAAAATATAATTCACATACTAGTTCGCATAGAATTTAAAGTTAACAGTTCAGTGATTTTTAGAGTAGTCACATAATTACACAACCTTACCACAATCTAATTATAGAATATGTTCATCACCCCAAAAAGAAACCCTGTGATTCTCCTAGAAATCTCTAGGCAGTTAGTCACTACCTAGAGGTCACTAGACAACCACTAATCTTTCTTTTTCCTTACACATATAGTAATAAAAATTAACAACAACAACAAAACAACTTTTCACAATGAAAAACCCAGGTCCAAGTGGCTTCACTGGTGAATTCTACTAAACATGTAAAGAAGAATGCCAACCCTTCATAAACTTTTCCAAAAAATAAATGATGAGAGGCTTCCTTCTATAAGACCAGTATTACTTGACACCAAAACCAAAGATATCAAAAGAAAGGAAAACTACATGCAAACTCTGTAACATGACAAGAAGTTTCGGCATCATTCAGCCTCAAAAGTCAATTCTGTCATCCAGTAGTAAGAAAGTTGACCATGAAGAATATGCACATATCTAAGACTTCTTAATGGCGGCAAGTTTGATTTGCCCACATTTACATAGATTGGTGCATGCCCACAAGAGGGAGCCTCCAAAAATGGCAGCTGGACTTAGATTCCATGATACTATACATTCCATTCCTATTTGCACACATAGGATGTCAAAGTTTGGAAGCTCCTCCTCTTTGAAGGAAATGCACTAGTTTCATGAATGAGAGCAAGGCCGCCCATGAGTAACTGTTGAACTAAGCTGTCAGGATGTATTTATTTTCACTCTCAGAGACGCTTTCCTCATTATCACCCACTGCAACTCAGTCCCCTGAGCTTTCTTCTCCACTCCTTGTCAAAGTCTCTGAGAATGTTCATTTACGTTAAAGTATAATGAATGATAACAATACAAAAAATATTTCAATCAGATCATGTGCATTTCACCAAAGATTTGACCTTAAAGCTGAAGACTGGACATGGATCTGTCATCAGACAATTTTTAAAAATTATTTTTGGTAGCAATGGAGTCTTGCTATGATGCCCAGGCTGTTCTCAGACTCCTGGCCTCAAGTGATCCTCCCTTCTCAGCCTCCCAAAATGCTGGGATTACAGGCGTGAGCCACCATGCCCCTCCTGTGATCAGACAAGTTGATAAGGAATAATGTAAGGGGAAAAACCTTGTGAGTACAGAGAGCCTCTTGATTTTCCTAGTGCCTAAAAACACTACGTTTACCAAGAATCTACTTTAACTCTGATGCCAAATTCTAGGAAACTGGAAAAAAAGAAGTAAGCACTCTTAGTATGCCTATTTGCATATACCGCCTGAAATTTGTCCAGCTATACATAGAAGAGGTTCTGTAAGCAAACAGGGTACACAAAGAAAACACATTTATCTGCAAGCCATGCTTTCTAGATGTTTCTTCCCAAAGATATATATTTAATCTTGTGTTTCTTCCCAAAGATATATATTTAACCAAGATTGTTGAAAATCTCTGTAGATGCAGTCTCAGAAATATGTATAAATGACTTTGAAACTCCTGTTAATTTCAATAACATGGGACTCTCAAATAGACCTTTATACTCCTTTAACGATTTAAAAGACATTTCTAGTATCTGATAAACAGTCACTTTGAATCACAAGTATTTACCACTATAATCATGGGGGAATGTGTGGCTCAGCCTCTGAAAGCCCCATTTCCCTCCTTTGCCCCTGAGATTAAGAGCATCCAAAAGACAGGTATTGTGTTTGCTCTGGGACCATGCAGTCCCTTAATTCCCATTGGCACCATCTGGACTAATTCCATTTTAAGACCAACTAGGTGGGGTCTTCTAATCACTGGCAGATCTCTTATCACAAAGTCAGATCTCTGTAACTACCAATGGCTTAATCCTTCTTCCCTTGCAATGCCATATAAAGTGTTAGTCCTCGGCTGTTTTATTAGAAAAATAGCAGAAGGCTGTAGTATAGGAAATCTGATGAAACACGGAGTGACCTCATGAGTTAAAAATGGGGACAACTAAAAAACAAAATGAATGGTAGAAAGAACTTAAGTTTCTATTAATGTCTTTAGGTTACAAAAGTAAGGCAAAGGGTTGACATGAAGGCAAATGTGTAGATAGAAGCCAACAAAAAAAGAGCATTCAGTGAAGGAGTGCTTCTGGGATGGTGCTGGGAGATTGCTCATTTTATTTTATTATGTAATAAAAAGGAAAAATGGAGGTGTTTTTGTTCAAGAGGATCAGACCAAAGGAGTGTGCAGTATACACTGTGAACTCATTCAGAGGAACCAACATATTTTACAGTAAAGTTGTCTAAAAATAACTTGCTTCAACAGTTCTGGGACATTTTTTCAGTCTTTTGCCAAGAATCCAATTAATGTGTGTTGCCTTTTTCTTTCAGGCAATATGACGTGGATTTTATATCACATATTCTTTTTTTTTTTTTTTTTTTTTTTGGAGACCAGACTCTCCTTCTGTTGCCCAGGCTGAAGTGCAGTGGCTCAATCTCTGCTCACTGCAACTTCCGCCTCCCAGATTCAAGCAATTGTCCTGCCTCAGCCTCCCGAGTAGCTGAGACTACAGGTGCCTGCCACCACGCCCAGCTAATTTTTTTTTTGTATTTTAGTAGAGACAGGGTCTCCCCATGTTGCCCAGGCTGGTCTCCAACTCCTGAGCTCAGGCAATCTGCCCGCCTCGGCCTCCCAAAGTGCTAGGATTACAGGCATGAACTCCCGTGCCTGGCCTCTCATATTCTTTTATAAAGAAAATTCACACAGCCAAGTGGATGTGAATAATGTAGTATGTGAGCAGCTAAGATGCTAAGGTTCATTCAGCCATTACTTGATTCTCTCCAGCCCAGGATGTTGATACAGATCAGTTAACCCAGTGAAACTACTCTTACTACTCTCCTCTTCTCATCCCCATATTCTACCATATTTCACTTCTGCAGAGAGCTGGTGCTCAGACTCTGCCTCTGTGAAGCTGGCAGTGAGTGGGCAAGTGAGAAGACTCAGAGTAGAAAATAGGTTCCAGGCATGGACTTTCATTGTTACTCAGAGTTTATGTAAGTAGCTACCAGGAAATAATTAAATCCAAAGGGTGAGGCTGGCCTATCTTCCTGGGGCATCAGTGAATAATTATAAAACACTTTATTAAGAAAATCATGCCAGATCTATTCCAGAATAGGATGTACATGAACTTTTAAGGTAAAACACAATAAACTTCAAATATGCTTCGCAATTTTTTTTTCTAAGTGGGCCACTTTGGGCTGAGCCTCCAACTTCCTAGGAGCCTCTCACCACACATTATACAGCATAATTTCAGGAAACATCTGCAGTGGATTATTCATTTCTGGGAGTATTGTCAATCTAACGAAACAGTCACTATGGATTTGAAAAGTGGATTAGACCTTAAACATAATCTGGCCTGATCTAATTATTTTAAAGATGAAGTTAAGAACAAAGATAAAAGGTACAGAAGGTCTTCTGGGATTTTTCTTTCTCCCTAACAGGGTCCAGAGCTAAAGGTTTTCATGCCCTGACCTATTGAACATCCTCCAAACACACCACTGTGTCTTTGCATACAATCTTCCTTTTCTATGCAATGCCTTCTTTTTTTTTTTTTTTTTTTAGGTGGAGTCTTGCTCTGTTGTCCAGGCTGTAGTACAGTGGTGTAATCTCAGCTCGCTGTAACCTCCACCTCCCTGGTTCCAGTGATTGTCCTGCCTCAGCCTCTTGAGTAGCTGGGATTACGGGCATCCACCATCATACCTGGCTAATTTTTGTATCTTTAATAGAGACAGGGTTTCACCATGTTGGCCAGACTGGTCTCGAACTCCTGACTTCAGGTGATCTACCCGCATCGGCCTCCCAAAGTGCTGGAATTACAGGCGTGAGTCACCGCACACAACCAATGGCTTCTTTTATTGAAAATTTTTACTTGTAATTTAAGACCCAGCTCAAAGTCATCTCCTTGTGGAAATCTTTCTCTACTCACCTAGGCAGAGTTAGCTGCTCCTTCCTCTGTGTTCTAATAGATCTTTAAATATAATTTGGTTTTAGTCCCTGTCATCAAAAAAAAAAAAAAAGTAAACAATATCCTTTCTGGAGCTCCCTCTCCAGTTGCCATCCTTTCCATTTTCTCCCCTTCACAGCTAAGATCCTTAAAAGAATTGCTTCCATATTCAGACTTTACTTCCTCACTTCCATTTCCTTGTCAATTCACTCTAACTGGCTTCTGACCCCTCCACTCTGCTGAAATTATTCTTGGAAAATGCAGCAGTGACTTCTGTACTACCCAATCCAATGGCTGATTGCCAGTTCTTATTGCACTTTTTCCCTGTCTTGAAGATTCTATACAGTTGACCATCACCTCTTTAAAACACACTTGGCTTCTTAGACACCACACTATTGGTTTTCCTCCAATGACTTGAGGCATTTCTTCCAATTTCCTTGAGAATTCATCCACCTCTCCCGAAACTTTAGTGTTAGAATTCTCAGAGTTTATACCTCAGTACTCCTCTTTCTTTCTTGGTGATCTAATTCACTCCCTGGCTTCAAATTCTGTATCAATATCTACAACTTTCAACAACAGGTCTACAGGTAATCTCTTTCTGAGTAAGAGAAATTGCAAATCCAACTGCATACTTACATTGCTAGCACTATCATGAATGATCATAAATGATAAAATACCACTGAAAACTAGCTAAAATAAAACAGAGACAGAGACACAGAGAGAGAAAGAGAAAGGGAGACAGAGACAGAGAAAGAAATGTATTAGTAGACAAATACCAACTCAGCTCATGTAAACAAGCTAGGGGCAGAAGCAAGGGAACATCTCTATTCTCAGTAGTCTTTTCTTCTGCCTCTTCTCTACCTGTACGGTACCCTCATTCTTTCAAGCCAACATCATCCCCATAGAGGTGACATGTTCATCAACAGCTCTGAACTTACAGGTTCACAGCTCTGCAGACAGAGTATAAAAATTTGTTCTCCCCATTCAGATTAAGAGACGTAATTAGATTGGTCCAGGGAGGTTCATACGGCTTTTCTAGGAATCAGTCATTGTGGTCTGGGCATGACGATATTCTGATTGATTTAAATTGGGCCATACGTACACCCATAATTACTAGAGGAATAATATTGGGTCAGGCAGTCACCTAATTAGTATCATTTAAACTATTCAACATTTCCATCTAGGTCTCTCACAGGTATCTCAAGTTGACAGTATCCACAACTTAATAATGTTTCTCCAAAAACACGATTGTTCCCCAGTATTTTAAATGTCCAAAAAATGACATAAACATTCATGAAATTGCTCAAGCAAGATACTTAAGAGTTATGCTTGACGGCCCCTCTCCCTGCTGTTATTGCCTAGCCCAACCCACCATCCAATTACCAAGGTCTATCAATTCTACATCCAAGATATATTTAGGATCAGTCTACTTCTTTCTGTCTGCAATATCGCCCTTGTAGTCCAAGACAATGCCACTCCATACCTAGATTACTGCAGTAGCATCCCAACTGGTCTCCAACTGTCCACTCTTTTTTTTTTTTTTTTTTTTTTTGAGGCAGAGTTTCGCTTTTGTTGCCCAAGCTGGAGTGCAATGATGTGATCTGGGCTCACTGAAGTCTCTACCTTCTGATCTGGGCTCACTGAAGTCTCCACCTTCTGGGTTCAAGTGATTCTACTGCCTCAGCCTCCCAAGTAGTTGGGATTACAGGTCCCCACCACCACACTAGGCTAATTTTTTTGTATTTTTAGTAGAGGAGGCGTTTCACCATGTTGGCTATGCTGGTCTGGAACTCCTGACCTCAGGTGATCCACCGCCTCAGCCTCCCAAAGTGCTGGGATTACAGGCGTGAGCCACCGCACCTAGCCTACACTCTTGATCTCCTCACATTCTTTGTCCTTGAGGCAGAGTAACTTTATGAAATTTAGAACTTACCATACCTTGCTTCTGCTTAAAACCTTAGAAGAGCTTCTCATTGTTCTTGAGATAAGCCCTGCATTCCTCATTTGCCCTGGGAATCCAAACTTTGCTTTCTTTCTAACCTCATCTTTTCCTACCCTTTCTTTTCCCTCATTTAAAATGTTTCAACTATATCAATATTTCCATTTTTGAAATGTAATCTGACATTTTGGGGGGGTACTTGGCTTTCACATGTGCCAGGCAAACATCTTGTTACACGCTCTCCAGGCCTTGGCCTTTTTCACATCACTCATCACAGCTTTAATACTTACAATGCAAATGTTTAACTGTGAAGTTCTTAAGACCAAGGACTGCATCTGTCTGGCTTAACATAGTACTTAGCGCTTAGTAGATGTTCAATAAATATTTGTTGAATGAATGGTCATCTCATTTTACTACAGTTCTTTACATACCTGTATTTTCTGCCACTATATGAGTTCATTCTTTTATTTTACAACTATTTATTGAGTGCCCAGCTTGTGCTAAGGAGAGAGTTAAATACCAGGGACAGAGGCATGAAGATGATAGAGAGGATTCTTACCTTTAGACATTTATAACCTTACTACTATGCAACAACTATGTGTTTTTTCTTTCTATGTCTCAATTCCTGGCAGATACTGTTTAATGAATGTCTGCTGAATGAATGCATGAATGAATTAATGGGCATTGTGATCTTGACCACCAACTACTCTCTGTTCTTTTTGCTGTTCCCAGTCCTGCATGTTTCAAATGACCAGAAGTTTCATAGCAGAGAAAAATGGTTTTTTTCTTCTGCTATGGGTTTCCTGGCTGACAATGAGCTGCGTCAAACATGATGATCATCCCTTAGGCAGAAGTGAGATAGAGAGGTCCAAGCCAGGATGCTGGCATCAGGAAGGAAAGAAGGGTATAGACACAGGGCATCTGGGAGCCTTGGGGCAAAGGTATGCCAATGGTGGGAGAAAGGAAGAGGAAAGAAAAGACAAATGGGGATGAGGGCTGTTCTTTTTTTTATCAAGAAGGCTGTTACAATCCCCTTTTTAAAAAATTTCAATAGCTTTAAAAGTACAAGTTGTTTTTGCTTACATGGATGAATTGTATAGTGGTGAAATCTGGGCTTCTAGTGTACCCATCACCCAAATATTGTACCCAATAGGTAGTTTGAGAACCATCCATTTTTCATCGAAATTGCTTACTTAATGTCTGTCTTCGACTGTGCATTGTGAACTTTGTGGTAGAAGAAGCAGTGTTTGCTTTGATTTTCAGAGTATCCAGTGCCAGTCAGAGTAATCATACATACTCGATGAATGAATGAATGAATGAATGAATGCTCAACATCTCCCAGAGAACATACATCCAGTGGCTGGTTCTGAGGCTCACCCTATCCAGGTAAGCAGGAAACTCTTGAGAGAAGGTTTCCACACCCAGGTATTCCAAGACATCTCAAAACCATGGTCAAGAGGCAAATGGATCTGCTACTTGATAGTTGAAAATTCTCAGAAGAAAAAAAAATGTTTCATAGAGATGAAAAGTCCAAAAATACATTTGTGCCTAGAAGGCATAGCAGCATGAATGAATAAATCCTATTGGGTTAATCTTTTAAGAAAAGAGGTGGTGGTGATAGTGGGATAGATAATATGACATATATAATATTGAGAGGTGAAGCCAGCTGGACTTCCTGGGTTGAGTGGGGACTTGGAGAACTTTTCTGTCTAGCTAAAGATTTGTAAATGCACCAATCAGCGCTCTGTGTCTAGCTAAAGGTTTGTAAACACACCAATCAGCACTCTGTATAAACGGACCAATCATCACTCTGTAAAATGGACCAATCAGCAGGATGTGGGCAGGGCCAAATAAAGGAATAAAAGCTGGCCACCCCAGCCAGCAGCGGCAACTTGTTGGGTGCCTGCTACGTTTACCGGCTGTAACACCCAAAAGAGGGTCACTGGCTTTTTTCTTGAAGTCAGTGACACCAAGAACCCACCAGAAGGAACCAGTTCCAAACACAATATGACAAGGCTTTGGGTACCTAAGGTGAAAAGGAGATGCTTTTAGGGAGAAAAGGGAGCCAAAAAAAAAAAAAAGCCTGAAGACCTCAAACATAAAATTAGCAGGGAATTTTACCCAAAGCAAGTATAATTTTGTGCCTTTCCTGACAAGTCAAAGCACTGTCACATAAGAGCTAAACAGATGATCTCTAGAATCCAGTGGCTTAGGATCGACTCATGGCCCTGTTGATTCTGGACAAGTCATTCAGTATCTCTAGGGGTCAGTAATTTTATTTGAAAATGAGGACCCATCTCTGAAGGTGTTGAGAGTATTCAATGAAGGAATTCTTGGAAAACACGTGGCGTGTGTTACCAGGGCGGTAAATATTAGGTATTGCTACTACTTACACAGATGACTCGGCATGAGGGATGGTCACCATTTGAGCCAATCTACGATCTTGGGGATTCCAAGGAAAACCGGAGGGAAGTGGGGAGCCGTTGAGTTAATCTACAGGAGAAATGTCCGCACAGAGCAGGGCACACTGTCCGTGCCCGGTGAGTGGTGACTGTCCTTCCTTCCACTTCTGTCATCTCCCTATTTCTATGACGTTAAATTTGAAGCACACAATTCTCCCCACTGTGCCTTGTGGCTTCCCTGTGCCCAGGAAAACTTTTCTGGTCTGGAGATGGCAGAAGGCAGCCTAGCAGCTAAGTCAAGGGGAAAAGGGTCAAAAATGCAGATCAAAGAGTTTTCCTTTTAAAGAAATATATATTTTAAGGTTAGAATCTAATCAAGCACAAATAATGCAAAGCTGTAAACCCACTTTTTTTCTTCTTCAGTATTTTAAGAGCCCTCTGCTCAGGAAGGGGGCGAGGGCTGTTTCCTGGCTCTGGGCAAATGTGTGAAGGAAGTGAAGTGCAGTGCCCTGGACCACCTCCTTCCCCTATCCCCTTCCCCATTCTATTCCCCCAAGTTCGTTACCAGGCACTCTAGGCCCAGATCTGTCCCATTTCCCAGGCAAAATCGTCTCTCAAAAAGGATCTGAAACTCATTTACGTTAAAATACACGTGAGGATTGCAGGGGAAAGCGTTGCCCCAAGGTTGGCCTTAGCTTTAAATAAACCAACCCCTGCAAGAGGCAGCAAAGCTTCCTCAGGAGGTACCAGCATCCTGCTAGTTGCTTTTTTTTAATGTTAGCAATGTTTATATAACACTGTCCAGAATCGAGATATCGAGTAGTTAACTTTCATAATATTCTTATCACCAGAACAGTGTTAATATACATGAACATATTTTGTAATCATTTTTAATGTTTTTTTTTTAACTTTTAGGTTCAGGAGTACATGTGCTAGTCGGTATGTTTAAAGTGGATTCATCCTGGAATTCCCATCTCACTACTCAGGCTGTAAGTTGAGCTGCAGCATTTAAAGAAAGGCACCAAGGGTAAGAGAGAGCTGTGCTAGCACTCAGAAAATAATGAGCAGTTTCATTCCCTTTTGGCAGAAGGAAGTGGAGGCCCACTCGTTTATTCCATCCTCCCCTCAATTTAAAAATTGCCCAAAGTAGTTCTGTTACCGGTGGAGGGTGTCCAGGTTCTTGGCGTTTGAACAAAGAATTGGAAAAAACACACAAAGCAAAGAAATATTGAAGCAACAAAAGCAGAGATTTATTGAAAGCGGAAGCACTCCACAGGGTGGGAGCAGGACCAAGCAAGCGGCTCTAGAGAGCTGGCTACAGAATCTTCCAGGGTTTAGATACCCTCTAGCGGTTTCCCATTGGTTACTTGGTGTACACCCTATGCAAATGAAGAGGATAAAGTGATGTTACAAAGTTATTTACTTGGTCGTAGAGACTTGGAGTTTTTCATTTGATTTAGTTCGAGGAACTACTTACGTAGCTCCAGATCCTATTCTCCTGCCTCAGTTATGTATTGACAACCAGAGGCCTTGTGGTCTCTCTTTTAGCAGGTCCAGGTTAAAACCCTGGAAACCAACATTTCTAACAAGCATTGTGGGGTCATGGAGATTAAATGAGGGACTTATTGAGAGGCTCTTGGCCTTGCATGCCTGGGATCAAGAGAGTTGGTTATTATTTGAATCTTGTATGTCTCTTCCTGTAGCCTCATTTGGAAGTGCAAGTCTGACTTCCCATTTAGGCTCTCCTTAACCATCAATTGCAGGCATTTCAAAAGAGCCTCTCTTTCCTCTGCGGGCCGTTCCACATGTTGCTGACAGATTCATCTTTCTATAGCACAGCACTGATCGTGCTTGCCACCTTTTAAAAAAGATAGCAAGGGCTATCTATGATCCTGGCTATCTTTTTAAAAAATTGAATTATTTTGTTCCCACATTTAAAATGAAATGTAAACTCTCTTTTGCAGCTTCAGAGCCCCTGCATGACTTGGTCCTTGCTGATCTTTCGACTTCATTTCCTACTGTTTCCCCTCCTGCTCCCCAGGGTCCAGTAACACTCATGTAACTGATCCTCACGTGCCTCCTTGCTCACTCCTGCCTCAAGGCCGCAGGCTTCCTCTTCCCTTGCAAGGAAAAGGAACACATTATTGCTATACCCCATATCCTTGCATGACTGGTTCCACTGCATGGTTAGTTCTTGGCTCAACAATTACCTCCCACTAGAGCAGCACCCCAGGATCCATCACATTACGCTTTCTATTTTTATTTTTTTACAGCACTTCGATCATCCGAGATGACTTTGTTTATTTGTTTTCTTGCTATTATCTTTCCACCTCCCTCCAGGATGTAAGCTGCCTGGGTTTCCTGTTCATGGTTCACTGTTGTTATCTCTGCTGCCTGGATAGCAGTTGACACACGACTGGCTTTCAAAAAGCATTCTGCATAGAACCAATTGTGCTTCTTTCACTGTCCTACATCTTTTTTTCAGAATCAAGTACACATTCCTCCACCTGCCAGTGAAGAACCTGCGTGGTTTTGCCCAATCCACTTGCTATAAATAAACTATGCTCATGTAGCTTCCTTTTTATTATAACAATTTACACATGAAGTTGAAATTAGCTACCTGGGTTTCTGTCTCCTAACCTTTGCTCCTCAAGGTGAAGTTTGTGGATCAGTATCATTGGCATCACCTGGGAGTTCTTGAGCGTTACAGACCCTGAAGCCTGCAGACCTACTGACTCCCCATTCCTATTTTAACAAGAGCCCAGGTGAATGGAACGCGCCTTGGGCCACACCTCATAATTACTAAAGGGGTAATATTAGACCACACAATCACCCAGTGTGTTTGGGCTAAACTATTCAGTATTCCCGCTTGGACACCTCACAGGCATCTCAAGCTGACAGTGTCCAAAACCGAACTATACTATTCCTCCAAAAAACGTCATTCTCTTCCAGTGTTCTCAGAAAATGAGAGCTATTGTCCTAAAATAATTTGTGAGCTATTCAAAGGCACAAACTCAGTATTATTCACCTTCATTTCCTATATGGAACGTCCTCAATGTTCGCTGAGCTGAATTTATTTTATTTTTAATTGATATATAATAGATGCACATATTTCAGGGGTACCTGTGAGAATTTAATGCATTTATATAATTTGGTTTTGTGTGTATGTGTGGGTGTTTGAGACAGACTCTCGCTCTGTTGCCCAGGCTAAAGTACAGTGGCACGATCTCAGCTCACTGCAACCTCTGCCTCCCAGGTCCAAGCAATTCTGCCTCAGCCTCCCCAGTAGCTGTGACTACAGGTGTGTGCCACCACACCTGGCTAATTTTTTTTGATTTTTAGTATATTTGGGGTTTTACCATGTTGTCCAGGCTGGTCTCAAACTCCTGACCTCAAGTGATCCTCCCACCTCAGCCTCTCAAAGTGCTGGGGTTACAGGTGTCAGCCACCACGCACAGCCCATTCATATAATTTGTAAAGATCAGGTCAGTGTAATTGGGATATTCATCACCTTAAATATTTATCTTTTCTTTATGCTAGAAACATTCAAATTATTCTCTTATAGCTATTTTGAAATAAACAAACAATTGTGAACTGTAATCACCCTACTGATCTATCAAACACTAGATCTTATTTCTTCTATCAAACTGTATATTTCTACTTGTTAATCAACTTCTCTTATCCGCCCACCCTCCTACCCTTCCCAGCCTCTGGTAACCACCAGTCTACTCTCTATCTTCATGAGATCAATCTCTTTTAGCTCCCACATATGAGAGTGAGAAATGTGGTATTTGTCTTTCGGTGCTCGGCTTATTTCGTTTAATGTAAAGACCTTCAGTTCCATCCATGTTGTAGTAAATAACAAGATTTCTTTATCTTTTCTTTTATTTTCTTTCTTTCTTTTTTTTTTTTGAGACAGAGTCTTGTTCTGCCACTTAGGCTGGAGTACAGGGGTGCGATCATGGCTCACTACAGCCTTGATCTTCAAAGCTCAGTCAATCCTCCCACCTCAGCCTCCTGAGTAGCTGGGACTACAGGCATGTGCCAGTACACCCCACTAAGTTTTTAATTTTTTGGAGAGATGGGATTTTGCCACGTTGTCCAGAGTAGTTTCAAACTCCTGGGCTCAAGTCATTCTTTTTATGGCTGAATAATATTCCAGTGTCTACATATACCACATTTTCTGTATCCATTTATCCATTGATGGACACTTAAAGGTTGACTCCTTATTTTGATTAGTATGAATAGTGCTGCAGTAAACATGAGAGTGCAGATATCTTTTTGATATATTGATTTCCTTTCATTGGAAGATATACTCAGCAGTGGAATTGCTGAATTATATGGTAGTTCAATTTTTAGTTTTTTGAGGAATTTCCATCTAGTTTTCCATGGTGGTTGTACTAATTTACATTCCTACCAACACTGTACGAGGGTTCCCCTTTTCCCTACATTTTTGCCAGCATCCATTATTCCCTGTCTTTTTGATAAGTGGGATGAGATGATATCATCTCATTGTTTTTTGGGTTTTGTTTTGTTTTGAGACAGAGTCTCACTCTGTTGCCCAGCCTGGAGTGCACTGGTGTGATCTTGGCTCATGCAACCTCTTCCTTCTGGGCTCAAGCAATTATCATGCCTCAGCCTCCCAAGTAGCTGGGACTACAGGCATCTGTCACGATGCCTGGATAATTTTTGTGTTTTTAGTAGACATGGGGTTTCACTATGTTGCCCAGGTTGGTATGGAACTCCTGTGGTTTTCATTTGATTTGCGTTTCTCTTATTATTAGTGGTGTTGAGCATTTTTAAATGTACCCATTGGCCATTTCTATGTTTTTTCTTTTTTTTTTTTTTTTTAGAAAAGTCTATTCAGATCTTTTGTCTATTTTTTAATTTTTTTTTTTTTTTGCTCTTGAGTTGTTTGAGTTCCGTGTATATCCTGTTTTAAACTTTCTTGTCAGATGGATAGTTTGCAAATATCTTTTCCTACTCTGTAGGTTGTCTGTACACTCTATTGATTGTTGCCTTTGCTGTACAGAACCTTTTTGCTTGATGTAATCCCATTTGTCTATTTTTGCTTAGATTGCCTTTGCTTTTTGAGGTCTTACACAACAAACCTTTGCCCAGACCGAAGTCGTGGAGCATTTCCCCAGTGTTTTCTTCTAGTAGTTTAATACTTTCAGTTCTTAGATTTCAGTCTTTAATTTATTTTTATTTGATTTTTGTATATGTGACAGATGGGGGTCTCGTTTCATTATTTTGCATATGATTATCCAGTTTGTCCAGCACCATTTATTGAAGAGTGTTGAGCTGAATTTTTAAAATTTATAGTCTAGTGGAGGAAATAGCCTAAGCAATAACAACGTGACAGCTACTTAACTAATCCAGTGAGAACTGGCAAGGCTCTGAACTTAGGAGGAAAAGTTAAGAAATACTAAGGAGCTAGAAGTGACAAAATGTGGTCACCAACTGGAGTGATAGGTTATTTACTGGAAGGAATTTTAAATGACTCCCAGCTCTCTGCTTTGGAAACTGGGTCCATGGGAGCGACAGTCTCTAAAACAGGGACTGTAGGAAGAGCAGGCTGAACTCAGGAGAGATCTCAGGGTTCAAAACAGATTGTAGAGTTAACATGCAACAGCCAACGCTGACTCAGTATTTACACACCAGTGATCCTACCACGTTCCCCGAGTCCGTTACTCTCCTACCCTCCAAAGTGTTTATGTCACACCCCATTCTTTCTCCTTGAGCCTTCATCACCTCCTGCACAGACTTAGGTCTTAGCTGATGGCCTTATTTTCTATTTCGTGGAAATAGCAGAAGCGGCGAGAAGAGGATGTGCTTAAACTCACATCCCCACACCTATAATCTGCCTTTTCTCTTGATGAAAACTAACCAACTTTTCTGTTAGTTTTCTGGGTCTCATCCCTTTTCCCTTTCCCAAGGACCTCATTTCAGTAATTCTATTCCCTCTCCACTGCATCATAAAAATGTCAGTGTCTATTAGCTTATTTCTATTATTGGTCAAGAATATTGAATCTCCTACCTTAAAAGCAAATGTAAAACCTCCTTTGACTCCACACCATCCTTTAGCTATCACCCCATTCTTCTCTCCTTAACAGCAAAGCTCCTTGTCAGAGTTGCCTATACTTCTGCCTTCACCTTTTCTCTTCCCATTCCCTCTTGTACCCACTATTGAAACTGCTTTGTCAAGGTCATCAATGACATCCACATCACTAAATCCACCACTCTGTTCTCAGCCACCATTGTACTCCCTCTATCAGCAAGGGACACACTTTTCACTTCCTCCTGGCCTCTCTCTCTGCACTTGCCCTTGAGGACCCCACACACTCATGGTTGCCCTCCTTCCTCCAGGGCCACTCCTTAGTCCCCTTTCTTGGTTTCCCTCCTCTTCCTGACTTCTTCATATTGGCATTCCCAATTCTTGGTCCTCAGTGTGCTTCTCTGTTTTAAGTGCATACCCTTGGCGACCTCATCTGGCATCACTGCTTTTGAAATCCACTAGGTGCTGATGACTTCCAAAGTTCTAGCTTTAATCCAGACCTGTTTCTTAAACTCTACATTCACATATCCAATGTCCTTCTCAACAGCTACACTTCGATGTCTAATAACCATGTAGAATTGAATTTACACCAAGTTGATCTCTGTATTTTCACCCCCTCTGTGCTCCCCCACAGTCTCTCTCTCTCTCTCTCTTTTTTTTTTTTTGGAGATGGAGTCTCACTTTGTCACCCAGGCTGGAGTGCAGTGGCACGATCTTGGCTCACTGCAACCTCCACCTCCCAGGTTCAAGCGATTCTCCTGCCTCAACTTCCTGAGTAGCTGGGATTACAGGTGTGAGCCACCATGCACAGCTATTTTTTTGTAGTTTTAGTAGAGATAGGGCTTCACCACGTTGGCCAGACTGGTGTCGAACTCCCAAACTCAGGTGATCCACCCGCCTCAGCCTCCCAAAGTGCTGGGATTACAGGCGTGAGCCACTGTGCCCGGACGGTCTTTCTTATCTCTGAAAATGACAACTCCCCTTCTGTTTACTGAGGCCAAAACCTTTGAGCTCCATCTTGATTTCTTCCACTCCCCACATTCCAACAGAAGACAGTGTTGGTCTCACCTCCAATTATGACTCAAATTCATCGTTTCTCACTACTCTACCACCACCGCCCTGATTCAAGCCCCCACTATCTCTCACTCTGATTATTGCAGTGGCCTTCTAGGAGCATAAATCAGATTATATCGCTCCTCTCCTTAGAATCTTCAACAGCTCCTGTTTCACTCATGGTAGAGGCCAAAGCCCTAACATTGCCCTCGCAACCCTGACTGATCTGCCTTCCTGATCTTTTCATCCTCTTTCTCCCTTCATTCTAGCCCCATGATGATTCCTTCAAGATGCCAAACGCGGTCCCACCTCGGGGCATTTGTGCTTGTTATTGCCCCTGCCCAGCCTCATGGTATAATCCCTCCCTTATTTTAAGTCTGTGCCTAAATGTTGCATTATTAAGGAGGCATTCCCAGGGACCCCATAATGAATAGAAGGGTCTGCTTATGGCCGCCCTATCCTACCTACCCAGCATTATATTTTTCCACAGCATTTCCTCCATCTAACATATGAAATGTTTACTTCATTTATTCATTGTCTGTCTCTTCATTAGAATGTAAGTTTCATGAGGGCATGGATTGGTCTGATTCGTTTATTGCTTTATCACCAGCATAAAGAACAGCACCAGGCATATAGTAAGCACTCAATAAATATTCGTTGAATAAAAAATGAATTAAAACAATGTGCATTGAATGTCTTCTATGTGTCATGCACATATAAATAGGAGTTGAAAGTGTGGGAAACAATGGGACCTCACCTCAGGAATTGACAGGTGAGATTGAAACAGAGGGTGAGAACACAGTTTGGGGAAAGAAAAAAAAGAGGACCCTGGAAGGGAGCATGAAAAGGAGTTGCTAGAGAGGTAGATAGTAAACCATGAGAAAATTGTCATGGAACACAGGGCAAAAGGGCAAGGTAGAGTTTAGAGGAAAAGGAATTGACGGCTGGGTGTGGTGGCTCACACGTGTAATCAAGACCAGTTTGAGCAGCATGGTGAAACCCTGTCTCTACTAAAAATACAAAAAAATTAGCTGGACGTGGTGGCGGGCACCTGTAATCCCAGCTACTTGGGAGGCTGAGGCAGGAGAATCGCTTCAACCCAGGAGGTGGAGATTGCAATGAGCTGAGATCGCGCCATTGCACTCCAACCTGGGCAACAAGAGCAAAACTCCATCTCAAAGAAAAGGGAAGAAGAAAAGGAATTGCCAAGAGGAGTGATGCTGCAGAAAGGTAAGGTAAGAGAAAGAAATTGAAAGCACCCATTGGATCTAGAAAAGCATTTGGAGGACCTTAGTGGCTCCTAGCAACTGTGATAGTATTTACTCCCCTAGGAAGCCTCTTTACATACCTTTATCATAATGCTTAATAATCAGAATGTGAGCTGACTGACCTGTCAGTTACCCAGCAAGTGAGACTGTAACCTGCCCAAGGGCTTTGGGCAAAGAAATGGTATTTATTGGACAAATCTATGGGCCAGGCGCCTGCCAGGTAATTTGCATATACTAATATACTTGATTCTCACTGCAACCCAGTGATATAGGTGTAATTTCCCACTTCACAGATGCAGAAATTGAGGTTCCACAAGGCCAAATAACTAATCCAATATCCAACAACTACCAAGTAGCAATGCTGACCCTAAAATTTTGGTCTTCCTGACTCTGCGCTTACTAGGGAGCGGGGTTGGGAGTGGGTAGTGTATCTTCCCCTCCCTCCCAGGTCATCTGAAAGTCTCTTATTGAGGCAGCCACTGCTGGTTTCTAATCCAATAACTATCCTTTCTCCCTGCTAAGGGTCCTGAATTGTGTTTCTGGATGGGGCATCTTTGTGCTTTGGGAAAGACTGAGCCTTTTATTTTTTAATTTTTATTTTTTAATTTTACATTACATTCCAAGATACATGTGCAGAACGTGCAGGTTTGTTACATAGGTATACATATGCCATGGTGGTTTGCTGCATCTATCAACCCTCATCTAGGTTTTAAGCCCCACATGCGTTAGGTGTTTTTCCTAATGCTCTCCCTCCGCTTGCCCCTCATCCCCCAACCGGCCCTGGTGTATGATGTTCCCCTGCTTGTGCCCATGGGTTCTCATTGTTCAGTTCCCACTTGCGAGCGAGAACATGCAGTGTTTGGTTTTCTGTTCCTGTGTTAGTTTGCTGAGAATTATGCCTTCCAGCTTCATCCATGTCCCTGCAAAGGACATGAATTCCTTTCTTTTTATGGCACAGACTGAGCCTTTTCTTAACCCCAGGAGGTAAAATGTGACGGTCCTAAACCAATTAGGACCATTTCATTTGCTTTGTTGTTGACAGGCTTAGGAACAGGCTTGGGATGCAATTCTGCCTCTAGGGCTCGTGGATATGTCTGCTGGGGAGTGAGCCTTGGAGGAAGAGCGTTTCTAGGAAAGGAATCATCTCTCAAAAAGAAACATAGGGATCCAAAGAAGAGTGGGCCTTCCTTTTGGGTTTTTAAATTTATTTTCATTTAGATGTGGTTGGGAATGCACCGCCTAGAGCTATTGTGACAGTTTGCAATCATGAGGGAACCAAGAACTTCAGACCAAAGCTGATATGAAGACTTCTATGGAACTGTTGAATTAACAGATGCTAGGTCCACCCTACTCCCTGGACTCTTGCTTGATGAAGCAGCAAATATCTATTGTTCAACCCAGTATAAGTTGTATTTTTACATTATTTGGAGTAAAAATATCCAATCTACGTAGTCTCCCAGACCATGTCTGTTTTTACTCACCAGTTCATTCCAACTCTGAACACAGTGCTTATTGCTCGAAAAATATGTTTTGATTGGCAGCAGGAAGACTGTTATTTTAAAAAAGTAAAAATGAATGAATTTGGTTAATTATTATAAAGTGTAGGAGGCTGAGGACACAATCATTTTTAGAGAATTCTCTCTAAAAGCGCAACAGGAAGAGAAAATGTAGATACCACAAAGACAAGTTCCTCCCAACGCTCCGCCGGCATAGTGCCACTGGGGACATTATGTGCTATGACCCCTATGGATCAGATGGCCGTTCACTCCCATGTAATTAATTAAAATTAAATCAGCTTTTGTCCCCGATTACCGAGGCTCAAACTAAAAACAGCCCAGAATGTATTCTCAGTCAGGAGGTGGCTGTGTTGGAGATTCGTGTTGGCATCTCTGAGCTGTGGCCACAGCACACATTTTTGTGGGAAATATCGGATGACACTTTTCCAGCAGCGTTCTTCCATTAGGAAGGTGGGGGAACGGGGGGTGGTGGCAGCATTCTTCCATTAGGAAGGTGGGGGAACGGTGGGTGGTGGCAGGGCTCAGTGGACCCAAGAGACCTTTTCTCCTTCTAAAACTCATTTAGACTCGTTCTTCCCCAGTTAATGAGGCCATTTTGCACCCCTTTCAGAGCTAATGTAACTGGAGAAACCAATGGGTGCAAAATTTGGAAACATCAGAGTCCCCTTCCCAAAGCCTTGTTTTGCAAGGCCCTATGTGGTTTGTGGGAGCAACTTGAGGTCCTGGTTACTGATAAAAATGATATAATTTTAGAACTTTTCAAATGCCAATGTGGCCTCCTTGTTAAAGAACAGCAATTAGAGCCTTGAAGTACTGAGTGCAGTTAACTAAACTGTTTTCCAAATGCCCATATTCAGTCTTGGTTCTGGGGACTGATGTCTTCCTCCCATTTGGCCCCTTCTCACGCTCATTCATTCAGCTACATTGTTCTAGCTGTGGTCCCGCAAGAAGGCTCAGCTTCAGTATATGCAGGGGTGAGCCAGGAAGACAATTCCAGCCCAGGATTTGGAGAAAAGTCTCTCTGTGCCTGCCCTGCCTGTGGTGCTATGCTGAGGGAGGTGACCGTGAGTGATTTCGTACGTGCAGATTGTCATGTTTGACCCCATGATCTTGGCTGATGGAACCAGGAAATGGCAGTTGTCTTTGAAGACAGTCATCAGCAAGCTGGCTGGCAGCCAGGAAGATAACACAGTGGGAACCTCTACACGATAAGGGTTGCCCAGTGCCCTGTAGTGAACAATGAACTATATCAGATACTTTCTTTTAGGGAACTTGAAAATGACACAGAGAGAAATGCAAGTGGCAATGGGATCCAGAAACCGAGAGACTCATGGAAAGGAGGCAGCTGGTGGAAGCAGGAGACAGCAGAAGCCAAGCCAAACAGCAAAAGGATGTTGAAAGGAGCCAGAAGGGGTCATCTGAGAGATATCAAGAGTGGCAGCAGAAACAGACAGGGGCCTCCTGTGCCAATGCCTGCTTTTGAGAGATCAAGATCATGGTATCTGCAGACTGAGAACAAAGTGTGAGGCTCAGAACTAAGTCCATTCAAGCTCCGCATTTCTTTGTTATGTCCCTTTCATCAGTAATTTCCATTAGTTCCTTACATCTCTTTCATCATGAATTTCCATTAGAAAATCTAATTGCATCAGACTCTCTGAAAGAGTTTAACTAATAGATCCAATATTTACGAGCTTTGTGATCCTGGGTAAGTCACGTATCCTCCATGAACATCAGTTGTTTCATCTCTATGTGTGATAGGCAGAATAATAGCCCTAAACATGTTCATGTCCTAATTCTCGCAATTTGAGACTATGTTACCTTACATGGCAAAAGGGATTCTGCAGATATGATTAAGTTAGGAACCTTGAGATGGGGTCCTATATTATACATGTGGGCCCAGTCTAATCACATGGGTTCTTAAAATCAGGGAGAAAATTTCCCAGCTGTGGTCAAGGAGAGATGTGACGAGGGAAGAATGGTCAGAGAGATGCAGCACTGCTGGTTTTCAGGATAGAGGAAGGGGCCATGAACCAAGGAATGTGGACTGCCTTTAGAAGCTGGAAAAAGGCAAGGAAGCAGATTCTTCCTGACCCAGAGAGGAGGAACACAGCCCGGCCAAACACCCTAGCTTTAGCCCTGTTAAACCTATGTTAAACTTTTAACCTGTAGAACTGTAATATAACAGATTTGTGTTGTTTTAAGCTGTTAAGTTTGCAGTAACTTGTTACAGCAGCAAAGAAAACTAATACATTCTGATGGCTAACACTACCTATCCATGGGAAAATGTCTAAAAGAATATATTCTCCAGTGTAACACTGGTTTTGTCATCATCTTTTCAAATTATTTATTTTTTCTGGTTTCAACAATGACTGTATGTTATTTCTATAATAAAGAAATGATGGAAATGTAAAGAATAAGTAATATGTACTAAGTTAAGTTAGATTACCTCTAAGGCTCCACCTAACTGTGGCATTATCTGAGCAATCCAGCTGGTGGCTTAATTGCCAATCCATATCTTATTTCTTCTTGGACAGGTCTTAACTCCTCCACAAAGGAACCAGAAAGAGCAATTTCAAATCACTCCTGGTGTCTTTATTTTCCATATTTCAGATACAAATAGGTATTCACCTGTGTATGATATCAGTGTGTTTCTACATATTTATGTGTCCTTTATTTATATATATATTTTTTACAAATTATAATCAGATATAATTATGGGGTGCACAGTGATGTTATGGTGTATGTATACCACATGGAATGTTGGAATCAAACTAATTAACATATCCATCCCCTTAAATACTTATCATTTATTCCTCCTAACTCTTTCTAGCCCTTCACCACCACCTCCCCATTCCCTGACCTCCAGCTTCTGGTATTTTTACATTATTTGGAGCAAAAATCATTTTACCATCACTTTACTCTCTATTAGTTAAATTATTCTAGACTCCACGTATGAATGAGAGCAGGCACTATTTGTCTTTCTGTGCCTGGCTTATTTCACTTAGCATGATGTCTTCCATGTCCATCCCTGTTGTTGCAAATTATAGGATTTCTTTCTTTTTAAGGCTAAATTGTATTCCATTGTGCGTATATACCACATTTTCTTTATCCATTCGTTCACTGATGGACACGTAGGAAAATTTTCTATTTTAGCTGTTATAAACAGTGCTGCAGTAAACATGGGAGTGCAGATATCTCTTCAACATAATTTCAAGTCGTTCGGATATATATATATCCCAAAGTGGGACTGCTGATCTGGAAGATGGACTTTTTTTTTGAGATGGAGTCTTGCGCCTAGTCGCTTCAGGTGTTGGAGCACAGTGGCCGGACATCGCTCATTGCAAAGCCCGGTTTACGCCTATCTCCTGCCTCAGCCTCCCAGTAGCTGGGACTACAGGCACCACCTCGTTCGGTAGTTTTTGTGTTTTTAGAGACGGGTTACTGTAGCCAGGATGGTCTCAATCTGCTGACCTCGTGATCCACCCGGCTCAGCCTCCCAAAGTGCTGGGATTACAGGCTTGAGCCACCGCGCCCGGCCACATGGACTTTTTAAAAGATTTCATTGTCCAGGCGCAATGTCTCAAGCCTGTAATCCCAGCACTTTGGGAGGCTGAGCTGGGTGGATCACGAGGTCAGGAGTTCGAGACCATCCTGGCTAACATGGTGAAACCCCGTCTCTACTAAAACTACAAAAATTAGCCGGGCATGGTGGCTTATGCCTGTAATCCCAGCTACTCGGGAGGCTGAGGCAGGAGAATCACTTGAACTGGGAGGCAGAGGTTGCAGTGAGCTGAGATTGCGCCACTGCACTCCAGCCTGGGCGACAGAATAATATTCTGTCTCAAAAAAAAAAAAAAAGATTCCACTGATTGGTAAGTAATGATACACAATACATACATATATACAACAAATATGTGTTGTCTATATGTCGTGTAGTCTTGAGGTCATTCAGATGATGTATGTTTTTAAAGTCTTCATGGGTCCTGCTATGGTGCATTATGACAGATCTCAAAATTGTGTTGCTAGCGCTCAAGATTAAAAAGGACATTTTAGAGAGTTTGTGGCCAAAATAAGGCTTACCTATCGTTACAGTCTCCCAGCAGCCTCACCTAAAGTCTTAAAAAGCTCATTCACGATCCACTCGATGTCAACAGGTGAGGGCTACTAGCTGATACTAGAGTTATCAATACTGATGACAAGCACAGCAAATGGAACTGTGCAGCTCATTAGAAGATACTTATGAACCACTTAAACTTAAGAACTTGGCTTTAGTGAGTTAAAAATGCAGAGTATGCCCTGCAAAACCAGTTCCCACTTGAGCAAGAATTTGTTAGTTCTTATCACAGCCAACCATCTTCCGGACTTTGAATGGCCCTAAACCTAATTTGGCGTTTTGGACAGGACAATAGGTACTTGCCTGACATGGTTGGGGAATAACGCACAGCTGTTTCCCATTTAGGTCACTTTGATCTATGACTGAGCCAAATACCTGGGCCTGTCCCCAGCCAAACTACATCCCAGAGGAATGAAGGAAATAGAGCAGAATTTTAGGAGTAGGGATCTCAGTACATTTTTAAGCATGTTTTTATTCACCAAATATTTGTTGGATGCTGTAGATGTGTTCTCAAACATTTATGTGCATAAGATTTACCTAGGAGAGTCCCACTACCCAGACAGACAGAATTTGGCAGCTCAGTCATGGGGCCTGGGAATCTACATTTAACCGGCTTCGTAGGTGATTCTGATAAGAAACCTCCATGGACTACTTTGTAAAAGCACTTTGTTTAGTTTGGTCTCCAGAATGAAGAAACAACAGTTCCCTGCCCTCTGGAGCCTCAAAGTCCAGGGAATGGAGATACACTATTGTGACATTACGTGATTAATGCTATATAGAGGGCATGGTGACAGTGAGGGAGGAAAGGATGATTCTGTCCAGAGGATACCAAGGGGTTGCCAGAAAGACAAGGAGAAAGGGCATTCTAGGCAGGGGAACAGCCTTTACAATGCCCTAACCATGAGAAGTTATAGAATAGGAGGGGACAGAGAGCAACCTCAATGTTTAACAAATTAGCAGCCTCAGGTATTTCTTTATAGCAACACAAATGGACTGAGACAAATGGAAGTGTGGGACGAGAAGGCTTGCCCCTGATTTAAATGGGATGAACTTATCCAGAGAAGGCAGGAGCATGAGCATGTGTGGGGCCCAAGGGTGAATCACAGTTTGATGTGATGGGAAGGTGAAGGGCACTGCAGAGGTGGACGAGGCAGGAGAGAATGTAAAGAGAAGAGTGGACTGCCATTCACCGGCGCAATCATTTCAATTCTATTTTGTAGGCAACAGGAAGTTGGTAAAAGTCTTTAAGCAGAAAGTGAACATGAGAAGATATGAAGTTTGTCTATGGAAACATCTAATATTTTGAAGATGTTCATTCAATTAGTATCTCCTGAGGACCTGGTGTCTTGGCCCTTTCAGGCTGCTATACCAAATAACTAGGACTGGGTAACTTACAAACAACAGAAAGTGATTGCTCCCAGTAGTGGAGGCTGGAAGTCTCAGGTCAAGGCGACAGCAGATTCAGTGTCTGGCAAGGTCATTCTTCCTCATAGATAGTGCCTTCCAGCTGGGTCTGCATGTGGTGAGAGGAGCAACAGGGTCCCTCAGGCCTCTTTTATAAGGGGACTAATGCCATTCATGAGGGCACTGTCCTCATGTCCTACCCACCTCTCAAATGCCCCACTTCCTAATAATAATACCTTAAGAATTAGGTTCCAACATATGAATTTTGCAGGGGGACACAAAAATCTGAACACAGCACCTACCATGTTCCCAGCAGTACTTTATAGAGGCCAGAGGAGGACCTCGCAGCTAGGAATTGTTGTAACAGTCTGAGCAATTAATGTGTAAACTAAGAAAGTGGCAAGGGATACACAGAGAGGGAACTGAATGAGTCAACAAGATTTGATTTGAGATTTAATTAAGAAAAACAGCAACACAGAATATGGTGACTGGTTGGCTTAAAGACGCAGTGAGGAAAAGATTTGCGGTGTTTGGGGACAGAGGGGCTGAGAATATGGTAATGACATGAATGGTGCTATAGTTTGGATGTTTGTCCCTCCAAATCTCATGCTGAAATTTAACCCCCAGTGTTGAAAGTGGGGTTGAATTGAAGGTGTTTGGGTCATGGGTGCAGATCCTTCATTAGTGCAGATTAGATTAGTGTCTTTCCTTGACAGAGTGGTGAGTGGGTTTTTAATCTGTTAGTTCCCATAAGAGCTGGTTGTTAAAAAGAGCCTGGCACTTCCGCCCTTTCTTGCTTCCTCTCTCATCACGTGATCTCTGCACATGCAAGCTTCCCTTCCTCTTCCAACATGACTGAAAGCTCCCTGAGGCCCTCCTGTCCCTCCTCTAGAAGCACTGGCACCATGCATCTTGTACAGCCTGCAGAACAATGAGTCAAATAAAGCTCTTTTCTTTATAAATGACCAGCCTCAAGTATTCCTTTATAGCAATGCAAATGAACTAGGACAAATGGAAGTGTGGGAAGAGAAGGCCCCTCTTTTAAATGGGATAAACCTACCCATAGAGAAAGCAGAAGAGTGAAAACGTGTGAGGCCCAAGGGTGAATCACCACAGCAGTAAGCGGTGAAGTGTACTGAACCAGTAAGAGGGGAACCAAGGCAAGAGATGTCCTCCAAAGAAGTAGAGAAGGGCCTGAGAGGAAAGAAGTGGTCAACCACTTTCAGTGCAGCAGAGAAAAAGACTTTGTAGTGTCTGCTGGTTTATCATCCAGGTTCCTGAGGGTGATCTTAGCAAAGACGATTTCAGCAGAGAGCTGGGGGCATGGACCAGATGTCAGGATGGAAGGAATACAGTGAGGAAGGAAGGAATGAAAAGTGTGGAAGTGGAGGTATGGAGTGTAGACAAATGTTTTAGGGCAACTGAGTATGAAAGAAAGAAGAGAAAGAGGCCAAGAAGAAGATGGAACTAAGGAACTGAGTTAGGACTGCCAGGAAAATGTGGACATAGGTGTTTGTTTATAAGATAAGAAAAGTTGTGGTGAGAATAGAGGAAGGGTAAGTTGGATTTCCAGTTTAAATTTCCATTGTCTTAGAGAAAAAAATAATTGTATAAAAACTAAAGGGAACAAACAGGGAGTGCTGGAGTTTTAACTATTAGGGATCAGTAAAAAATATTTCTCAATTTAGAAAGTAGTTAACCCACAATATGGGACTGTGGAATGGAGGCTGCTACAAGAGTCAGGATAAGGGAAATGTCCAAGGAAGGAGAGAGGTAAACAGTTGGTCCTTGTGGAGAAAAAAGTGGATGTAAGTAATCACGGCACTTGGCATCCCTCCCTGCGTCTGGGGTCATTGTCAGGGGCAGCTTATGTATGTATCAGGGAAGGGTTGTGATTTGACTTGATGTTTTGGCTAGGTGATTGTGAAGGCAGAAAGGAAAAATCTCCGAAATCATTTTATCAAATGGCAAATAGACCTTTGGTATTTAATCCAGGAATCTCTACCCAGAGGTAAATCAGCTGGATGTGAATCCACATTTTTATGTATTTAGAAAACAAATGGACGAAATTCAGAAAAACTGGGGAGCCTCACCTCTTCAACCATCTAAAGCAGCAATGCAGTTTTGTTTTTTACATTCTCGTGAATAAGATGTTGTTTTCAAGTTGCTATTTCATGTGAAACCAGAACAGCAGTTTATACAGTTCCCTCAGAAACCGAGGATAGTACGGTATGGTGGTTTCAGTCTCAGGTTCTGTTTGTGTGCACACGCATGCTCAAGGGCAAGGGTACACATGTGCACAACTGCAAATTGACAGTGGTGACATATATTTATATGAATGCCTGAGAATGTCTTAGTAGAACATACCTCAAACCAATAGCGAAGGTTCCCTGTGGGCAAAGCAAGAGAGAAAACTACAACTAGGGCTGATGGGCAAAGACACTTTGGAGAATTTCATCTGCAATGTTAGTTTTTTACAAGATAAATTTATTACTTGTAGATTTTAAAATTTTGTCTTAAAGTTATAGAGAGATTAGCACTAATTAAGTTTTACCAAGCATTTTTTGAGAAGTCAAAGATGGTTATTATCTAGTGGAAAGGTAGGCAAACAGGGTGTAAACCATGGAAAAATATGTGCTTGCCAGATTCCTAAATGCGGTGAAAGCTTGCAATAAGTCAAAATCTTTATAATGTGCCATCACTTCTGTCTTTAGAAGTGTTCAGTCTTTCTTCCTTTTGCTCTTCTAGGTGCCCATGTTTTCTCAAACAGCTGTTCTATGACTAGAAGAATGGTTTCATCTTTGCCAATGTTGTTTGCCTCCTGCTGATATAAATTTAAAATGGTAGCTATTACTATCGTTATTAATTGGGTGGTGATGCTTGAAGCCGTAATTCAAAGGAATGAAAATGAACAGAGAATGGGGAACAGTATGGAAGAAATGGTGAAACTGCAGGGATCACAAGGCATCCTGGAAGAGCTCCCATCAGGAGACCTTACCCAAGGCATGACAGGAGGCAACAGCTAGGCTTAGAGCTTTTAGAACATGAGAAAAGTCTGGAAAGGATACCACAGGGGACCTGACAGACGACAGGAGATGAGAGGGAAAATTCTTGAGCAGCAGAAGGGCCTCAGTTAAGGTTATTGGGGAGAATTTGCAAGGAAACAAGTTGCCTTTATTAACTTTCCCAGTGAGTCTGGATAGCTTTGGTGCATGAGAGAAAGTGGACGGACAGGGATAGAAATGGGCAAGGTGAAGACCCCGAAAAACAAGAACAAGGAAATCTACATTGTACACATTGCTGAAATAGGTCATGGAGGTCGGCAATGTAGGAGGGCTAGAGAGCCCAGGACTTGGCTGAGGGACTGAGAGAACAGAGAGGCAAAAGACAAAGGTGTCCTGTTAGGGGAGAGAGAAAAATAGGTTTATAAGGGCAAGAGAGCAGCAGAAGAAGGTGAATAAGGCTCATTCTTCCGTGCGTTCCAGACGGTCATCTCTCTTAGGGGAGAAACCGATTCTCATTTCTGTTTTATTTATTTTAGCACATGTTAAATAATGCTTTTAAGATCATGAATGAACTAATTAACAGAAATAGTATCTTGCTGGTTTGTCTCCCGCTGAGCTACAGGGTTCTGGAGGGCATCCTGTAGAGGGACGTATGGAGAATGCCCAGGAAAGCTCAGGAGACTTCGCAGGTGTGCAGTAGTTAATGAATGGGGAAAAATGACCGGGATCTTTTTGAGTTCTGATGTCCTCATCTAAAAATAAAAACCACAAGACAAGCTCCCATTCCCAAGAAGGGAGGAGGCATCCTTTATAATACTAGACAACTTTGCTCTTAAAATTTGCCAGACCAGCCCTTGAGCATTTTCATTTAAATTCCTCAGTGGGCAGTTGATTCCCCATGGCTCATACTGTCTTCCATTGTGGAGGGGAATGAGTCAAGCAAATGGAATCATAAATACCCACATGCGCATGCGTGCACACACACACGTGCACACACACACGTGCACACACACACGTGCACACACTTTGGCCATAGATTTTTCAACCTTGGAGTCTTCTCAAATTCTCCTCACTTTTCCTTCCCCCACCCTCATCCTCCACTCCACAACAGCTGCTCCTTGGACCAGACCTCCAAAACAAATTCAAAACAGTTGCCTGGGGTTTGGCTACTGCTTCACAGGTAGTTATAAAGCATTTTGTGGTGCAAACCAAGATTCCAGCTAACTGAGATGGCATGAAGGAGCTAATTAAAGCAATCAAGAAGCTGGTTTAAATAAAGATGAAAATGTAAGCCCTGTCCTCATTGGACAGAGTGATTAGAAATTAAAGTTGTTTGTTTTTTGTCAAAATCATCTGTGGTTTGCCAAAATGTGGACATGCAGCATAACCTGCTACTAATCAAAAAGAAAATAAAACAAACCAAAGAAGAAGAAGAAAATCTAGCACTGTAAGTAGGAAAACAGACATAGAAAACCGGCATCTTTGCAAATGGGAAAAGTATTTAACTTGTTTTTCTAAAATAAGTCTGATCTGTTTTTGGACAAAGTCTCAATTCCTTAGTTTGCCTTGAAAGACATGCTCTCTCTCTATGTGTGTTCTGAAAAACTCAGCAGTGGGAGGTCCAGGCAGCTCAAAGTGGGAAATGAAGCCATAGGATGAAGATGAAAGAACAGAGTTCAGGATAATAAGGCTGTCAATCTCAAGTATTTTATGTAAAAGGAGTCCAAGCTTAGCATTTTTAATATCTCTAGTGTGTCACTGACTTATGCAGACAACTTGATGGTGTTAATATTCAAGTCATACTATAAAATTATGTTTTCTAAAATTTATACATTTAAATTTGTACTAATTAAATGCCTAATGAAGAAAGTAATTCCTTACCTGATATGGTATAATGGGAAATGCATAAAAGGACATTTTAATAAAACATGTACTATCCAGACTTCTCTGCCTCCATCAATTTATTATAAATACTCTGTACTATAAAATAAAAACTTCAGAGTAGAATAATTCTAGCTCAAATCTGGAACCGTGTGGATACATAGCACGTACTCAAGAATGGTTTTGTAAGGAGAGAGAAAGAGAAGAAGGAAGAATAAAAGCATACCTTGATGAATATTGTTCATTGCCCTTAACAGGTACAATATATGTATGATGATTAATATCGATGTTCTTGTTACTGTCTTATTCATAAGGCCCAACTGTACATGGCACTGAGCTGAGTGTTTATTGCTTTAAGTGTGGCATCTTTGTATGAGCAGAATATTCTTTAGCAAGATTTGAACAAGCTCAAACATTTAAAATTAAATGAATTTCAGAGAAGTCTTACAGAAAATTAAAACAAAACAAAACAACAACAAAAGAGATGCCACAAGAGCACAACACACATGAGCTGAGTCTGATGGGTGGGACCAAGGGCAGCCCTTTCTTTGTCTTCATGATGGAGCAGGAAGGAGTTGGAGCAGAAACATTAGGCACCACAGGATCATTTGGGGGAACATCCATTATTCAAACCACCTCTCTCTCTTTCCTCTCAACCCTCTATGTCCTCAAGGCATTTGCTAGGCACGAGCAAGGAGTGGAAAATGAGGAAGGGTAGAAAAATAGCAAAGATCTCAGTTGATAATAATACAAAGTTGCCACTAATGATCATAGCAAACACTTACATTGTGCTTACTCTATTTGTGCCAGGCACTCTTGGAATGCTTTACATGTACTAATTCGCTTAATTCTCACAACACTTCTGTGACTGTTCCCATTTTACAGATGAGGAGGCCGTGGCACAGAAAGGCCAGAAGTGTTTAAAGAGCAGAGTCATAATTCAAACCCAGGAGGCTTGTCTCAGAGCCACTTGTCTGCTACTCGAAAGCACAGAATGAAGAAGACAAAAGGTGTGGGCTTTCAAATTCCCTTCCACATACACAGATCTAGGCTTCCATATCACATTGTAAGTAGGAAACTCTTTAAGCACCTAGCCCCTAGCATAGTGTCTATTCCAGTGTACAAGCTCAATAAACACTTGTCTTATGAAAGAATGTTTTGTGTCAATTAATAGTGGAACCCTTTGCAACATATGAAGTCCATAAAATCGTAAAATCCCAATTCAGTTGGCTTGGAAATGCCTAACTTTTGCTTCAGTGCAGCCTAGGAGGGAGCTTATGCCACGCAGAAAAATACATTTTGACAAATTTCCTTACAATACTAATTTAAAGATCACCTACCTTTCTAAACATAGCAAAGAAGCCAGATGAGAACAAGCTTTCTTACCTGTCCCTAAACTGCAAAGTGTCCTCAGCGAATCAGAAAGTGTGACAGAGAAAAAAAAGAAGAGGCACAGAGAGGAAATGAACCGAGACAACATCACTTCACAGCAACCGGAAGGAAAAACACACATATACATACGCCACTCACATCCGACGTGTGTGGTGGCTCAGTAGGGAAATGCTTACAGCTGCCTTTAGAAGCAAGTCTGCTCGCTGCATGGAGAGGGAAGCATGAGCCTGCAGCAGGACTAGCTGTCACCTTCCGCTCGCCCGCCCAGAGAGAGGGCCAGAGCGTCAGGGAGGCAAGATGATCCACCGACGGTGCCATCCTGCCCTTGGGTGAGTTCTCAGCCACTTGCCGTGGCCTGTGGGAGAGGAGGGACTCACTCAGGCTCCTACTTCCTGAGTCGGTGCCAGACATCTGGTGGTGTTTCCCCACTGTGAGCACCCCTCAACTGGGGCAGGGAGGATCTCCACGTGCCCCAAAAGAGGAATGAGTGACTCCAGGTTTCCGAGTTGACCTGGAGGTGCTGGTTTTAGTGCAACATTCAAACCCGCATGATTTCTACTTTTGAAATTGTTCTGGGTAGATGCTTCCTGGTGCGTAAGTACATGGCCCCTCCCCTCTCCTTACTGTTGTCAGAGAGCTTACCTGACAGCAACTAAGCTTTTATTTTTCCTGAATTATTTCAGTACTTCAAGGTGTGAGCCATCACTTATTCTTTATGATGGATTAGAATCATTTACGTCCTTTTCAGCCTCTTTGGGCATGAGTCCTGACTGGCTAGAAATGGTGACTGAGAATTGGATTCTGTGTGTCCTATCCCTGTAGTCATTAGCATCATCTCCAAGGGACTGAGGACAAGTGACAGCACACTGTGTTCTCCCTGTCCATAGTGGGCCACCCAAGAGTTCCATCCTTACTTTTCTCTATGTTTATTCTTTCACTTAACCCATTCATTCATTTCTTCCTTCCTTCATTCATTCAATTGCCTTTCTTCCACGAAGGACTTGAGGCAACCTTTTTATCTTGCTGAAATTATTTCAAAATGAAGACCATCTATAATCACAAAGGGGACGATCGTTCTGAAAGGGTTATATGTAGTTCCAAGCTATGCAGAGATCGGCCACCAATCTTTTCCCTTTGCTTGTGTTGAGAAGTGAGAGTAGGCACTCTAGTCATTTAAACTCCTGCATAAAGAGGCCCTCCTTCCCCTGCCCAGAAGCTGGTTTCTCACCCAGAATTGGGTGTGAAGAGCAATTGTCCATGACAGAATCCTGGAAATCAGCCAAATAGTTTTCTTCTTTGTTTCTGTTTTCTTCCAAGCTTGGTTACTTTCAAGGACATTCCCGTTCTAAGAATGTGGGGAGTAGAGTTGGTGGAAAAGAAAGGATATGAAATCAATGTTCAGCTAGCGCTCCACCATTTCTTGTTAATTGGTTAATTTATTTAACAGCTATTTAGTGGCTGTCACTTTGTATGTCACTACTTAAACAAGATAGCTGGGCGCAGTGGTGTGTGCCTATAGTCCCAGCTTTGCAGGAGGCTAAGGTGGGAGGATTGCTTGAGCCCAGGAGGTCAAGGCTGCAGTGAGCTATGATTGCACCACTTCACTCCAGCTTGGGTGACAGAGTGAGATCCTGTCTCAAAAAAAAAAAAAAAAAAAGAAGAAGAAGAAGAAGAAGTAGGAGACTAGGAAGATAGAAGCAGAGGTGTAGGAGAGGACAGGCTGTACGGGTCGAATAATGTAATTCCCGGTGTCTCTTCCTCTACATGTAAATAAGGGGAAAGAGCTATATTGAATGGCTGTGGTAAGGATTAGATTGGAAAGCAAACATTTAAGCATCTGGCAGAGAAGGGGTGTCCGAAGTAGTCAGTGTCCTGCCTCCCTCCTCCAGGCCTCACTGACTGAGCTGGCTGCTGACAACCTGAGTCTTTAACTCATGACCTGAGAGCTTTCTCCAAGTCACATAGAGCCAACTGCAATTGCCCAAATGACAGACGAAAATTCCCAGAAATGAACTCCTCAAAGGCTGTAAATATTTCAGCTCCCTCAGTCCTGAGTGGAATAATCTACATGGGATCAAGCTCCAGTTGCCCACAGTGGTGGGGCCCTTTATGGCTTCTCTCCTTCCCTGTATACTCCTTCACTCCCCGTCAATGCTTCCTGGGATCATTTCTTAAACTACGTGTCCTCGAACTCTGCATTGGGTCTACTTCTGGGGTAACCCAAGCTAAGACCACCAGCCACCTCCTGCTGTAGGTACTTAAAGAGTTTAGTACTCTGTTCTCCAATGATCAGCTCCATCTCCATTTGACCTTAGACTCTGAGTTTTGATTTCCCACATATCCATTCAAGGATCCCCCTTCTCTTCTTCTGGATTTGGCTTGGAGAAAGGGCACAGGCACAGCTCAGGGAGAGCACCTTAGGCTCAACGTTTCTTCATGCAAACCCGCACAGCACGAAGATGTGTCCTACTGCAAATGACCTTCACTTTGTCCTGCTTGTCTGTCACCTTCACAACTCATTTGATCAAAATTTCTGTAGTGTGAAACACAAATAGGAGAATTTTGTGTAGCACAAGATGCATAGACAAAGCATGAAGTCACATTGAGCCTGATCTTAAAGCCTCTCTAACTCCTGGCTCCTTACTGTTTTAACAAAGAGAAACTCCATCTGAGGCTCGGAGCCATCAACAGGCACTGGTAGCTAGCTACAAATTATTAACATGGCTTTATTTTCCTGTACTTGTTTTTTATGATTACCTTGTATTAAACCACAATGGCCTGGTTTTTTTTGTAGGAGTGGTATAAACATTTCTTTTAAAATATAAATGTATTTAAGTTTTTTAAAAAGTGAGTTTATGATTATTATTATTTTTGAGACAAAGTCTCGCTCTGTCACCCAGGCTAGAGTGCAGTGTGACTCACTGCAACTTCTGCTTCCCAGGTTCAAGTGATTCTCCTGCCTCAGCCTCCCAAGTAGCGGGGATTGCAGGTGCCCACCACCACGCCTGGCTAATTTTTGTGTTTTTAGTAGAGACAGGGTTTTGCCATGTTGGCCAAGCTGGTCTCAAACTCCTGACCTCAGGTCACCCGCCCACTTTAGCCTCCCAAAGTACTGGGATTACACGTGTGAGCCACCGCACCCAGCCCAAAAGTGAGTTAATTTAAAGAAAAACTCTTTGCTGACAGTTCTGACAGCACACAGAATATGGCAAACCCTGGAAAATGGGGTTTAGCTAAGAGAAGACTAGGAAAACCACACTAGAACGCAGGCTCCTCAAGGGCACGTCTGCGTCTCCCAGCGCCTTCCACCCAGGGCCTGCCTGGCCTGTGCCACTGGGCTGGAATTATGTGGATTGTGGATATCCCAGGAAGCAGCGGTCCAAGCTGCCCTTGTTAGCCACTGGCTTTTTTGGTCTTCAAAATATACAACTTCACTTTGCCCACAATGGCTCCCAAATGTCCCAGCAGTGATGCAGGATAGTATAGACTCTTAAAAATGGGTACAACGCAAGCTCCCTTGTATGGTAGTTCCACCCTATGTAAGAATCCATGGGACTCTGACGTAACTCAGCAATGTGAACCAAGGGGACAGGTGAAGGTATTTGCTGATCTGCATTCCTTTTCACTTTTGCTTCAGATTAGAAGCTCTGGTTCCTGAAGGTCTGTATTTCACTTAACTAGAGGTCAATGAATGAGAATTTTTTTAAAACAGCTACAAAACCCTCTACTTTCCAAGAAAAGTGATACATGAGGGTGAATCATTTAGATAAATTTAGCTGAAGAAATTTTTAAAATATTGTAACATTTTATACTACAAAAAAAGTATGTATAAGGTATCCCTATATTCTAAATAATAATAGGGATAAAAACATAAATACACATCCACCTGTTACCCCACTACCCAACCCTGAGAGCCTGCTGTGTGCCCCTAAACAATTGTATCCATCTCCCCCAGTGCCCACTGGGTTAGTCTATGTTTGTGTGGCTATAAATACCTGAGGCTGGGTAATTTGCAAAGAAAAAAGGTTTAATTGGCTCCTGGTTCTGCAGGCTGTATAAGAAGCGTGGTTCTGGCGTCTGCTTCTGGTGAGGCCTCTGCAAGCTTACCATCATGGCGAAAGATGAAGGGGCGCCAGCATCACTTGGCAAGAGTGGGAGCAAGAAAGGTGGGAGGTGCCACACTCTTTTAAACAATCAGGGTTTTTTTGTTTTGTTTTTTTTTTGTTTTTGAGACAGAATCTCACTCTGTCGCCCAGGCTGGAGTGCAGTGGTACAATCTCGGCTCACTGCAACCTCCACCTCCTGGGTTCAAGTGATTCTCCTGCCTCAGCCTCCTGAGTAGGTGGGATTACAAGTGCGTGCCACCACACCCAGCTAATTTTTGTATTTTTAGTAGAGATGGAGTTTTGTCATGTTGACCAGGCTGGTCTTGAGCTCCTGACCTCAAGTGATCCACCCACTTCCACCTCCCAAAGTGCTGGGATTACAGGCATAAGCCACTGCACTTGGCCTAAACAACTGGATCTCATGTGAACTAACTGAAGGAGAACTCACTCATCCCCAAGTAGATGGTGTTAATTCATTCATAAGGGATCCACCCCCATGCTCCAATACCTCCACTAGATCCCACCTCCAAAATTGGGGATCACATTTCAACATGAGACTTGGAGAGGACAAACATTTAAACCATATCATTCTGCCCCTGGTTTCCCAAATCTCATGTCCTTCTCACATTGCAAAATACAATCATCTTCTCCCAGTAGTCTCCCAAAGTCTGAATTGATTCCAGCATCAAGTACAAAGTCCTGTCTCATCTAAGACTCAAATCTGTCCACCTATGAGACTCTAAAATCAAAACAAGTTAGTTACTTCCAAGATACAATGATGGTGCAGATATTGGGCAAACATTACCATTCCAAAAGGGAGAAATTGGCCAAAAGAAAGGGTGTAGAGGCCCTACACAAGTCTGAAACCTAGCAGGGTAGTCATTAAATCTTAAAGGTCCAAAATATAATCTCCTTTGACTCCACGTCCCACATTTAGGGCACACTGTTATAGCAGTGGACTCCTAAGGCCTTGAGCAGCTCTGGCCCTGCAGCTTTGCAGGATGCAGCCCACATGGCTGCTCTCATGGGTTTACGTTGAGTGCTTGTGGCTTCTCCAGACAAAGGGTGCAAGCTGCCAGTGAATCTGCTATTCTGGGTTCTAGAGGGTGGCAGCCCCCTTTCCGCAGCTCCACTAGGTAGTGCCCTGGTGGGGACTCTGTGTGGGAGCTCTATCCCCACGTTTCCCCTGGCATTTCCCTGGTAGAGTTTTTCTGTGGTGCCTCTGCCTCTGAAGTAGGCTTCTGCCTGAGCACCCAGGCTGTCCCATACATCCTCCGGAATCTAGGTGGAAGCCACCAAGCCTTCTTCACACTTGCATTCTGAGCATCTGCAGACTGAACCCCACATGGCAATCACCAAGGTTTACAGCTTGAGTCCTCCAGAACTGTGGCCCGAGCTGTACCTGGGCCCCTTTGAGCTGAGGCTGAAGCCAGAGTCTGAAGTTCAGCAGGGCAGTAGGGCCCCAGGTCTGGCCCCTGAAGCCATTCTTTTCTCCTAAGCCTCTGGGCCTGTGATGGGAGGGGCTGTCCTCAAGATTTCTGAAATGCCTTTGAAGCCGTTTTCCCTTGTCTTGGATATTGGCTTCCTTTTAGTCATGCTCATCTCTTTAGCAAGTGATTGTTTCACAGCCTACTTGGATTCTTTCTCTACCACAGATCCAGGCTGCAAATTTTCCAAACTCTTACACTCTGTTTCCCTTTCAAATATAAGTTTCAATGTTAAGTCTCTTCTTTGCTCCCATATGTGATTTAGTTTGCTGGAAGTAGCCAAGTCACCTCTTGAATGGATTGCTGCTTAGAAATTTCTTCTACCAGGTACCCTGGGTCCTTACTCTTAAGTTCAGACTTCTACAGATCCCTAGAGCATGAATACAGTGCAACCAAGTTCTTTGTTAGCGCATAATAAGAATGACCCCACTCCAGTTCCCAAAAACTTTCTCATTTCCATCTGAGACCTCATCAGCCTGAACTTCACTGTCCATATCTCTATCAGTATTTTGGTCACAACCACTTAACCAGTCTCAGAAGTTCCAAACTTTCCCTCATCTTCCTGTCTTTTTCTGAGTCCTTTAAACTCTTCCAGGCTCTCCCTTACCCTGTTCCAAAGTCACTTCCACATTTTCAGTTATCTTTATAGCAATGCTCCACTTCTCAGTGGAGCCACTGAGAAAATCATACCAATTTTCAATTTTCTGTGTTAGTCCATTTTGCATCACTATAAAGAAATACCCAAAGCTGGATAATTTATTAAGGGTAAAAGTGGGGACTGACTCACGCCAGTAATCCCAGCACTTTGGGAGGCCAAGGCAGGCAGATCACAAGGTCAGGAGATTGAGACCATCCTGGCTAACAGGCTAACACGGTGAAACCCTGTCTCCACAAAAAATACAAAAAAAAAAAAAAAAAAAAAAGCCGAACATGGTGGTGGGCACCTGTAGTCCCAGCTACTCGGGAGGCTGAGGCAGGAGAATGGCATGAACCCGGAAGCCAAGATTTTACCACTGCACTCCACCCTGGGCGATAGTATGAGACCCTATCTCAAAAAGAAAAAAGAAAAGAAAAAGAAAAAGAAAGAAAGAAAGAAAGAAAGAAAGAAAGAAAGAAAGAAAGAAAGAAAGAAAGAAAGAAAGAAAGAAAGAAAGAAAGAAGGGAGGGAGGGAGGGAGGGAGGGAGGGAGGGAGGGAGGGAGGGAGGAAGGAAGGAAGAAAGGAAGGAAGGAAGAGAGAGAGAGAGAGAGAGAAAGAAAGAAAGAAAGAAAGAAAGAAAGAGAGAAGGAAGGAAGGAAGAGAAAAAAGGATTGATTGGCTTATGGTTCTGCAGGGTATACAGAAAGCATGGTGCTAGCATCTGCCTCAGGTGAGGCCTCAGCAAGGTTACGATCATGGTGGAAGGTGAAGGAGGAGCCAGCATATGACATGGCAAGAGAGGGAGAAAGAGACAGGAGGGAGAAGTCCCAGAGTCTTTTAAACAACCAGATCTTGGGTGCATTAACTGAGTGAAAACTCACTCACCATCAAAGGCATGGTGCTAAGCCACTCTTGAGGGAACCGCCCCCACGATTCAATACCTTCTAGTAGGCCCCACCTCTAACATTGGAGATCACATTTCAGCATGAGATTTGGAGGGGACAAACATCCAAATTATATCACCTACCACAAAAGGAACTATTGTCTTAAAATTTTGTTAGTCATTCCCTTACTTTACTTTTTGATTGACCTCCTAGGTCTAAGTGTATGCATAGACATATATGCATAAGTATATATGCAATTTGCATATAGTCCATTTCTGCCTGTTTGGAAACTGTAAGTAAATGTAATCATATATATGCATTCTTCCAAGACTTGCTCTAGGGTGAACATGATGTTTCTGAGGGTTATCCACGTTGATGCCAAGAGATGTTGGTAATTCATTTTCACAGCTGGATAGTATCCTATTATATGAATGTATGACAATCTATCATTTCTATTAGCTGGCAGTGCTAAGTCATTGACAAAAATGATGGTTCAGAGTTAGGATTTCAGGAAGGCACAACGGCCACCAAATTTATCCCTGTTTCATGCACAAACTACTTGAGCAGAGAAGTGAAGCTTTGCCTCAAGTTAGAAACAGGGTTTAGTTAGGGGATATCAAAGGAGGGAAGGGGTCTTAAATGGGAGAGGAAGAAAGGGATGAAGTGACTCCTCAAGATTAAAAAATAAAAACAAAAAGAAAAAAAGAGTCTCCCTGGACAGACAATTTGTGACTGGGCCAGCCCATGCTGATTGTGGGCAAATTAAGGCTTTCACTCTCACTGTCACTTCTCCTCCAGATAAACCCTTGGGGAAAAGTTCTATATGAATACTTAATTTACAAAAGCATTGTTCCCCAGACCAGCAGATTGGGTTCAATGAAGGTTCATCACTTTGCTTGATCCTGAAGAGAACCAGATTTCATATAGTGCTCATCTATAAGCTTCTCATTGATGTATTTTTTATGTTCACCTTTTTTTACAGCATATGGGACTATGCAGCTACCACACAGTTATCAAATAGTAGTGTCCATGAACCTTTAGTAACCTTTGACTAGTTTCCATGACTCTGAAATTCCCCACCCACAGCTTCACTTGTAAAGAGTGGAAATATTTAGAGGAAGTGAGACTATCAGCAGCTTAGCGTCACCATGGGAAGCATTTTCTTCTCAAAGCACAGTAGTAAGCTGGTGCCTTCTGTCACACTATCAGGACATGGCTTTAGCAAGTACAGTGTCCTCTCTGCACCTGTTCCTCGTGCAGGTGCTTTGCATCACAGAAGAATCGAAATGTTAAGGAAGTAATGCTTTGTCACTCCACTGGAGTGGAGAAGTTAAAGCCAAGAGTGTACTTCAGGGCTTGTATCACTGGTTTGACTTTACTAGTTGTGAGGTCTTGATGGGTGAGAGTGATCTCTGGCTAATGACATATATTGATTGATTCATTGAGTTAGGAAAGGAGTAAGGTGGGTGTATTAGAGTTCTCCAGACAAACAGAACCAATGGAATGTGTGTGTGTGTGTATTTTATATATATATATAAAATATACGTATATGTGTCTATATATTTATATAGACACATATACCAACTTCATAAAATAAATCTCTCTGTGTATATATACACATATATATGTATATATACATATATAATAAATAAAAATAAATAAAAAGAGGTCGCTCTTTTTTCTATTAAGGTCTTCAACTGATTGGAGGTCCACCTATATTATGGAGGGTCGTTTGTTCTGCTCAAAGCCTACTGATTTAAATGTTAATCTTTTAAAAAAGATTGCTTCACAGTGACATCCAGAAGACTGTTTGATCAATATCTAGGTACCTTGGCTTAGCCAAGTTAACATGTAAAATTAAACATCTCAGATATTGTATCTCATTTCAGAAAATAATTTAGTAGTTATTAATATTTATTGAACATCTGTTAAGGACTCTGTATGGGCCAGGCACCATATTAGGTGCTGGGGATTCAGCAGGAAAGCCAGTCGAACAACATTCCTATTTTCAAGGAGCTTACCTATGGGAGGGTGGGGGTCCAAGTAATTACGAACACTTGCAGTAGTTTTCATGCCTTCAAGAAGCACTGCAGATACAACTTAAGTCAATCAAATCCATTCTCCCATATACATATGGTATTGGGGTGTAGTGAAAAGAGGAACAGAGGTTCTGACTTCTTGGACTTCGTCTTCTACTGAGGACTTCAGGTCTAAATTATATGATGACCATAGACACATTTAACAATTATATACAACATGTTATTCATTATGTAGCTTTCAAAAGCACATATAGTTCAGTTATAAAGGACAATGAAGATTAACAAATTGCATACAATTGTATTTAAAATAAAGTGACAAAGGTATTCTGTACATAGTTATTTCATTTTCTTCATGAGGTTTTTTTTAATTATTATTTTTATGGCAAAACAGTTCAAAGAACCACTTAATGAAGGTGTTTGATTTCAAAAGAATTGATTTGGAAAGACAGAACTGCTTGATGATGTCTGTTTCTTTGTTGGCTTTAAGTAGCTGGTTTACTCAATCGGCCTCTTCCTTCATTGTGTTTTGGGGTTTTTTGACTGAAGCAAAGGCAAGCATTAGAAATAAAGAAATTAGTTTATGTTGTTTAGAACTGAGAATCCATTTCTTAAAAAAATGAATTGGAGTATCTATGCCAGATTGCTCTTGCATGATATATGTGGCCATGGGCAGAGGAGGGTTGCATTCTTAATTTATGCCCTGAAAGAATATCAGTCTTATTTCTCAAAAGAAAAAATACAAATGGCAAGCAGGTATATGAAAAGGTGCTCAACATCGTTGATCATCAGAGAGATGCAAATCAAAACTACAATGAGGTATCATTTCACCCAGTTAAAATGGCTTCTATGCAAAAGTCAGGCAATAACGAATTCTGGTGAGAACGTGAAGAAAAGGGAACCCTGATATAGTCTCAGTAGGAGTGTAAATTAGTATAACCACTGTGGAGCACAGTTTGGAGGTTCCTCAAAAACCTAAAAATAGAGTTGTCATATGATCCAGCAATCCCACTCACATAAACCCAAAATAAAGGAAATCAATATATTAAAGAGATATCTGCAGTCCCGTGTTTATTGCAGCACTCTTCACAAGTGCCAAGATTTGGAAGAAACCTAAGTGTCCATCATCAAATAAATGGATAAAGGAAATGTGGTACGTATACACAGTGGAGTACTATTCACCCATAAAAAAGAATGAGATCCAGCCATTTGCAATAACATGGATGGAACTAGAGGTCATTATGTTAAGTGAAATAAGCCAGGCACAGAAAGACAAATTTCGCATGTTCTCACTTACTTGTGGGAGCTAAAAATTAAAATAATTGAACTCATAAAGACAGACAGTAGAAGGATGATTACCAGAGGCCGGGAAGGGTAGTGTTGTGGGGGGATTATGGGGGGCAGGGTAGGGGAGATAAACAATGGGTACAAATCATAGAAAGAATGAGTAAGACTTAGTATTTGCTAGCACAACAGGATGATTATAGTCGAAAATAATTTAATCGTACATTTAGAAATAACTAAAATATTGTAATTGGATTCTTTGTAACATAGAGGACAAATGTTTGAAGTGATGGAGACCCCATATAATGTGATTATTACACATTGCAAGCTTGTATCAAAATATCTCATACAACCCATAAATGTAAACACCTACTATGTATCCATTGAATTTTTTAAAAAAGAAAAAAAGTATCAGACTTTAATTAGAATATTTGCAGGCTAGGGCTAATAATCCAATTACAATTTTAGGTAAGGGCTGGAGGACACAGGGATGCATAGCATACGTTGATGTACCTCAAAGAGAGGAATTCTTCTAAGAAAGCATCATCATGATTTCTCACCTGTTATCTACAACCTTCAACCCACTACTCTAAAAAAATCTTACATTTGAGTTGAACAAAGAACATATATGTTTGTAAAACAAAAATCTCATTTAAAAAATAGCTAAATATGTTGCTAAGTGAAAGAAGCCAATCTGACAAAGCTGTATATTGTATGATTATTGTATCTAGAACGTTCTGGAAAAGGTAAACCTATGGTACCAGTAAAAAGAGCAGGGGTTCCCAGGGACTGCAGGGAGGGAGGGATGAATAGGTGAAGCATGGAAGATTTGAGGGCAGTGAAAGTCCTCTGCGTGATACGATAGTGGTAGACGCGTGTCACTGTGCATTTACCCAAACCCACAGAATGTACACCACCAAGTGCAAACCCTACTGTAAACTATAGACTTGGGGTCATGATGATGTGTCAATGTAGGTTTATTGATGTTAGCAAATGTGCCAGTCTGTGGAGGGAGGTCAACAGTGGGAGAGCCTGTGTGTGTGTGGGAGCAGGAGGTATATGGGAAATCTCTGTACATTTTTCTCAATTTTGCTGTGAACCTAAAAGTGCTCTGAAAAATAGTCTTTTGTTAAAAGAGCTAAGTAGCCTCTTTGATGTTTCCCCCAAAGGCCAAGAAAGTGTCCAACACTGGACTTTTGCACTGACAGTCCCTCTGCCTGGAAGGACCTTCTGGGAGATCCCTGCCAGACTCCGCCCCCTTCCTCATTCAGCTCTGGGTCACAGGTCACCTTACCCAGCAGCCCCCCCACCCACATGCCATGCGAAATGGCCCCGGGGCCACCTCTGTCACCCTCCCCATCGTCACCTGTCCTCAACACCACCCGACGCAGTGCAGACTGACATACCGGCTTACGGTCTGTTTCTTCCTCTGAACCGTTGGCTCTGTGGGTGGGTTTGTTTTGTTCGCTGCTGTGTTCTTAGCACATGGGAGGTGCTGGAGGGACATCTGCTGAAGAACGAGTGAGTGAGCCAGTAAGTGAGTGGATCACCGGGTGAGCGTGAGGGACGGGTGCTACCAGGCAGAGAAAGAAGCAGGGAAGCCTGCTCAGAAGTGAAGCTGGTATGGCCCTTGCAAAACGGGAAAGATATAGAAAAGCATGAGGAGGCCGGGCGCGGTGGCTCAGGCCTGTAATCCCAGCACTTTGGGAGGCCGAGGTGGGTGGATCACGAGGTCAGGAGATCGAGACCATCCTGGCTAACACGGTGAAACCCCATCTCTCCTAAAAAATACAAAAAACTAGCCGAGAGAGGTGCCGGGCGCCTGTAGTCCCAGCTACTCGGGAGGCTAAGGCAGGAGAATGGCGGGAACCCGGGAGGCGGAGCTTGCAGTGAGCCGAGATGGGGCCACTGCACTCCAGCCCCGGCGACAGAGCGTCTCAAAAAAAAAAAAAAAAAAAAAAGCATGAGGAGATCGTAAGGGGAAGAAAAGGCGGCTTGAGCAGAGCCGTGTACAGCCAGTGGGTCTGTGAGGGGACCCTTTGGACTGGAAGGCAGGTCTGGGGAAGACAGGGGTGGGAGCCATCCCTCTTGCACACCTCATGGAGCACAGCAGGCCCGGCAGGCCCGGGGAGAGGCCAGAAGCCCACGCCCTCCCGCAGTGTGTGCGTGCTGTAGGCAAAGGCAGGCTTTTCCTCAGGAAAGCAAATTTGGATCCATTCCAGCATTTGAATAACAGCCTGATTGAAAAACAAAGCTCTACCCGACATAGCAGAGCAAAGAATGGTTCTGGTCAGAGCATTTTTCAATGTTCCTCACTGCTTGCTTCAGCATAGGAAAACATCAGCTGAGCTTCGGTGCAGTGTCTTCTTCTAAGCAGGCCTGTGATTCAGGGACTGGCCTCCTGGGTTCCTGCAAGCATGATTTAGCAGAGAGATGTGTCTATTTCATCATTAAATGAAATATTTCTTAGGGAAAAGACGCTTTATGTACCTCAGTTAACATCCCTAAGGATATTCCCTGAATACCCAGTTAGAGAAGTGTTAGCCTCCTCAATGTCATACTTTCTATCTGCTGAGTAATTTCTTTCTTAATTGCACAGAAGAGCTACTTGGCCCAACACCGCCTATTTGAGTTCAACCTAGCACAGATTTCTTTCTTTTGAGGCTATGTGAAATGCAGTTGAGCATGATATTGGAAACATGAACACAATCCAAAAGTCCATCAGTAGGGTCCTCATGACAGTTTGGCAGTCCACACTGTGGAATACTGTGCTACTGGTGAAAAAGAATAAAGAGGAGATACACAAAGATATGAAAAGATGTGAACCAAATACGAAGCAACAAATGCAAAAGAACACACAGTACAAGCCCATTTTTATCTATCTCGTTTAGAATAAAAGTCTAGCAAAATATAGACCTCCAAATAGTTTTAAATGTTTTGGGGTTGGGATTATAAGACAGGTTCACTTTCTGAAGTAGACACCGTCTGTCTTTGGATATTTAAAAATGAGTTTATGTTGCTTTGTGATTGAAAACTGGCTCAAATTTTAAAAACCCTGTGTGTGTGCACGTGCACCATCACTCATGCATGTCAGGTTGTGTGGCAGACAGAAGCAATGGTTGGAGAAATGGGGAGTTGCTAATAAAATTTAACAGTAGGAATGTGTTTTTAAGATTATTTTACTTAAAAATAATAATTCTTCTCCCCTCATCAGGCTTATCTTTTGACCATTTTTGTTTTGGTTTGTTTTCTTGTTTGTGAATACATAATTTGTATTTTGTGAATACATAATTGCCAAAAATAAACAGCAAAGCAAAAAAAGTTCTAAACAATGTAAGAAAGAGTCATGAGCAGACTCTCTAAGGAGATTCTTTCTCTGCAGCATGGGAACATTCACAAAGCAATTATCAAGCAATATAAGTTGGGGAAATGATCATCAGGGTTCAGGAAATGAGCAGATTCAAGAAGGCTGGAGTGCTTAAGAGAGAACCAACGGCCTGAGTTCAAATCTGACCTCTACCACCCCCCTGCCATGTGCTATTGAGCAAATTACTTTACTTTTCTGTTTCTCAGTTTCTCATCTGCACAAAGGAGGTAATAAGAGCCCTACCTAACCAGTGGTTTTGAAGGTTTTATGAGTCGATGGATGACTTTGAGTGTTACATGAGTCAACACACACACAGCACCTAAAGTGGTATCTGACACATTAAGTGCTCAATACATATTAGCGAGTGGGAGGAAGAGGAGGAGAGGGAATGAGGTTTCATAAAAGAAAAGGGATGTAAAGAATGAGTAGGGTTTGACAGAAAAAAGAATTCCAAAAGAGCAAGAAAAAAACAAAAACCAAAGGCTTATAGGATGCATGAAATGATCCAGTTAAATTCAGCGCAACCTCTGTAAAGAAAGCCGAAATGATGTTTTATGACTAGATAATAAACATAAGCAGACAGGTACAAGCACTCAAATGAAATAGACGGAGGATGTTTTAAAGTTAGCTTTCCTTCATTATTCTGTAGACCCTTCTGTGTGTCAGTCATCAGTCAACAAATTCATGTGGAGCCCATACATATGTGTGCTAGTGGTGGCACAGCCCCCACCAGCATGGAACTTTTTCCAAGTGGATTTAAAGTTGGAAAACCATGGCAATCATTTGTTTATTGTGTGTTGATTAATAGCGTATCCAAGAGTTGTGGTAGTTACTTCAGCGTGACTCATTCAGGAATAGAAGAAAGATTCATTGTATTACTTTTAAAATATAAACAATTCTTAATTTTTCTGTGCTAATGAAGAACCACAGGAATAAATATAGTCCATAGGTTAGATTACATTTATTTTATTTATCAGTAAATTAAGCAAATCTTCATTGTTTTGCCTTTTTGAACCTTTTCTCCATGTTTGCGTTTCTGGTTACCCCCCAGCCCTGGTATCTTCTTCCCAGCTTGCAAATAGCCATCAGGGCCCAAGAGCAAGGTGAGAAGCCACTGAGGGCCAGGTTGTGCACAGGAGCTTCCAAGCAGGCCCTTGGTAATTGAGTTGCTTGACTTTGGCAAACACAGGGCCAGCTTCACCCACGAAAACACATGTGACTAGGTCCCTGAGACTGACGCTTTTGATCACTACCCCTGACCACACTGAAGAGCCCTTTTAAGAACTAAGGTCCAGTCTTATACAATCCTGAGAGTTCAGACAAGAAGGTCAGAATTTCATAGCTCTGCAGGACTTACTTGCAAGGGGTGCTGTGTAGAAGGTGCCAAAATGGCTAGTAGCTAGGTTTAAGAAATTACAGTCACTTACAGTCACTAGTTGGTTCAAAGGGATGCCATTCACTCCTGGAATTCTACTGTCAATGATTGGGCTGGGGAGTTTGGTCTCCAGGAAAGAGTTAAACATCAGACAGGAACCATCACAAAAATTTTCACTGAAAAATACGTTCCTTGTAAGAGAAGTTGAGAGACTTGCTAATTGCAGCTTACTCTAAACCTAATGACAGCCTGTATCATTTGCAAAGAAAGTACAGGACGTGTGAATGATGGTGAGGGGAGTGGGGAGTCTTGGCAGATAGATCTGACTCTGATAGACGCAGTTGGTCCTCTAGACTGATGATCCATTTTGGAGTAAACTAGATTGGGAGATCGGTCAAATTTCCTTTCTCCAGGATTCTTACCAACAGTAAAGATTGATAAAACACATTTATGCTGCTGTGTTTTTCAAAAGTTCGACCATATAATAACTTTAACAGACTCCCTAAATTTCAAACATTTCCTTGATGTAGGATGATCACAATAGAAAGGAATGTTATTCTTATCCAGCCATCGGTAAAGTTTTGTCTTCCTTAATCCCAGAAACTAAATCACTGGCTACCTCAGAGGCTCTGACCTAAATTTTAATTGATGCCCACTGCCCATTTAGACCACTGTGTGTGATTTTAACCAGACAAACCCAGGAGGAAGGATTAATGAAGAAAGGCTAATATTTTAACCAATCATAGAGTCCATTGCAATGCCCTTTCCATTTTTAACTGAGCTTTATAAGGCTCTCCTCTCGAGGTAACCCTCTTTTCTTAATGTTCAGTACAGCAAAAAATAACCTAGGTTTTCTTGTTAATGTTTGATTTATCTTTTCAATCTTGGTGCTAGGTAACAACATTGGATCAAAATATTAACAGCCAAGATTTAGATATTATTTTACAATTAACTCACTACATTGACTCACATCATATTATTTCAGTTTCACAGTGGTCCTGGGGCATGTTTATTGTATCTCCCACTCTACAGATAGCGAAACTGAGGAGACTGTGGTGGGAAAGATGAGGTAACTCACATGAAGTTGGGCAACTGATCAGATGACACAGCTAGGACTGAAGCCTGGGTCTCCTAAGTCATTGGCTTAGAGCTCATTCAATGTTCCACTGTATCCACCCCATTGTTCATTCCATCCCTTCCATTCTATTTCCATTCTTTAACCTCCATGCTTTATCATGGCATCCATAATTTCATCCATCCTTCCTTCCTTCCTTCCTTCCCCTTCCTTCCTTCCTTCCTTCCTTCCTTCCTTCCTTCCTTCCTTCCTTCCTTCCCCTTCCCTTCCGTACCTCCCTCCATCCCTCCCTTCTTTCTTTCTTTCTCTTTCTTTCTTCCTTTCTCTTTCTTTCTCTTTCTCCCCCTCCTCCTCCTCTTTCCTTCCCTGCTTCCTTCCCACTTTTTCCTTCCTTTCTTCTTCTTCTCCTTCTCCTTCTCTTTCTTTCTCTCTCTCTTTCTTTCTTTCTTTCTCTCTTTTTCTGTCTTTCTCCCCTCCCTCCCTCGTTCCTTCCCTCCTTCCTTTCTCCTCCTTCTCCTCCTCCCTCCTCCTCCTCCCTCCTCCTCCTCCTCCTCCTCCTCCTCCTCCTCCTCCTCCTCCTCCTCCTCCTCCCTCCTCCTCCCTCCTCCTTCTTCTTCTTCTTCTTCTTCTTCTTCTTCTTCTTCTTCTTCTTCTTCTTCTTCTTCTTCTTCTTCTTCTTTTCTCTCTCTCTCTCTCTCTCTCTCTGTCTCACTCTGTCACCCAGGCTGGAGTGCAGTGGCACCATCTGGGTTCACTGCAACATCTGCCTCCTGGGTTCAAGTTATTCTCATGCTTCAGCCTCCTGAGTAGCTGGGATTACAAGCATGTGCCACCTCACCTGGCTAATTTTTGTAGTTTTAGTAGAGACATGGTTTCACCACGTTGATCAGACTGGTCTCAAACTCCTGACCTCATGATCCACCCACCTCGGACTCCCAAAGTGCGGGATTACAGATGTGAGCCACCACGCCCTGCCTCTTTCTTTCTTTTTTTGACATTGTCTCTGGCTCTGTCACCCAAGCTGGAGTGCGGTATCATGATCTCAGCTCATGGCAACCTCTGCCTCCTGGGCTCAAGCAATTCTCCAGCCTCCGCGTCCCAAGTTGCTGGGTCTAGAGATGCACGCCATCACATCCACCTAATTTTTGTATTTTTAGTAGAGACAGGGTTTCACCATGTTGGCCAGGCTGGTCTTGAATTCCTGAGCTCAAAGTGATCCGCCCTCCTCGGCCTCCTAAAGTGCTGGGATTACAGGCGTGAGCCACTGCGCCCGGCCCCATTTTCTTTTCTTTCTTCTTTTTCTTGGCATTTGTTATGATCAAGCCTTTTTTTTAAAGTACTGAATATCCATGGACTCCTTCCAGTTTTACTTCATCAAAATGTGCTTGCAGGGAAGGATTTGGTCTCATTGATTTCAATTAATATAACTCCAAGCCACTACTCTTCTGCTATTTCCCTTTTAATCTGTATTTCTTACTATACATAAGAAGCTTTGCTTCTCTACTGAAGAAGAATTTCAAGGAGTGTAGGGTGAAGATGAGGTTTTTAAATTACAATATTTTTCTTCAGTCCCTTCCTCCAAATTCTACACGTAGATGTACTGTGCTTCAGCCAACTTATCTCTAACTAGGACATTCAGATCTACCAACTAAGCTATGACTTATTATAGCCAGGCGGTCAGCAGGAAGAGCTGTTTTTCTTTGAAAGTAGGACAAGAATAGGTCTATGGAATGCTGGGGTCACTTGGTTTCCTCAATGGAAAGAAACGGGATGTTTCTGCATTAACTAGAGTACTTGAAAGGTAGGGAGGGGTGAGGGTGATTGAGAAATAATGATTTCAACAAACAGAACATTAAGTACTCTGTCAGACAGCGTGTTCCCATCTGGGGGGTGAGTGGCAGAAAATATAGTCGCCATCAGGAGAAGGGCTCCCCTAAATCTGCCCACCCACCTCTAACTCTCGCTCCAGTCAGTCTTTCTGAATGCCCAGGCTGCTACACTGACCCTCACTGCTCTTACCCCTGTGCCAGGGTGAGAGAGGCCAGGCAGCAGGTAAGGAAAGAGGAGAGGAAATGCAGAGGCTCCATTTGGCTTATAAAGGAACTGTACTGTAATAGATATTGTTGTTTTAAAAAATAGCATGACGTCCATTCCATTTCTCTCCCTCTTCTTCAAAGATATTTCAGCCTCAGGGACTTTCTGCTTGTTAGTGGGTTGATGAAAAATTCATGATAGATTTCTAGTTAGCAGGTAGAAGGGATGGGAGATTACATCCTAATATACTAGGGTAACTATGTCTTATTGAGCACTTAATGTGTACTGAGTGAACATACCTGCTTTCATTCACAACCATTTAATGAGGGAACTTTGGAGCCTCCTTAGGGGTTAGAAGCAAAAGCTGCGGAGCCAGCTTGCCTGGATTCAAATCCTGGTTGTGCCGTGTACCTGCTGTGTGACCTTGGTGTAGTTACTTCACCTCTCCATGAATCAGCTTCCTCACCTTAAAATGGAGATAATTATAATGTCACACACCTTTCGGGGGGATTCCCAAGGCCACCCCCAGGTTCTATGACTCATTAGGAGGACCCACAGGATTCATCATAGAGTCATACCCACTACTAAGTTCTATTACCTCAGAAACATACATCAGAATCAGCAAAGGGGAGAGCAACAGAAGAAACCAGGCATGAGCTACCAAGAGTCCTCTCCTAGGTGAGCCACACCGGACACACTTAACTCCTCCAGCAACGAGTTCTGACAGGTATGAAATGTTGCCTACTAGGGAAGCTCAGTAGAGACTTAGTGCCAGAGTTTTGATCTGGAGCTGGTCACTTAGACATCCTCTGTCTGGAGTGTAAACAAATTCCTGACTCCCAGAAGGAAAGCAGGTGTTCAGCATAACCCATGTTGTTTGCACACACAGTTAAGTCACAGTGAGCCACTCATATTATGGACCAGCAGGAACCCCGCACATGTTCCCAGATGCCAGCCAAGGGCCAGCCTTGCAAGCAGGATTGAGATAGCAGTCTCAGGCCTGCTACGTGAACTCTTCTACTTGCTACTTTTTGATTGCTGTGAGATTACATAAGGTAATATATATCCATTGCTTACAACAGTGCCTTATTTGTGGGAAGCCCTACAGATTTTTTTAGCCCTTACTATTATGTGGAAAAAAATACTGAGGTTTAGAATGACTACACAGTCAGAATTGGACCAACTGGAATCTGAATTCACATTTCCCCCAAAAACGTTCATGCATCTATTCCCATCACTCTAACATGAGCAAAATAGCATCCTTCTTCAAACTGTAACTGGATATGGAGTTGGTGGGTCCCTTCCTTTTCAGGTTCACAGCAGATGGAGCCTTTCAGTCCAGTTGTGTTTTGAAGACAGAGCTTCTTGGAGCTATAAGCACGATCAGGTTGCTTCTTTCTCAGGTTAAACCTACTCAGAGTACATTTACGGTCTGGTAATGCCCCACATGAGCATATTTTAGACTCCCCCCCACTCCATGAGGCACGCTTTGTTGATGCCCTTCATTTTTCAGGATACGTATCCACAAAGCCATAAAAATTTTCTTCCATAAGATCTAGATAGTGCTAATCATCTCACCGTAATTGAAATCATCCCATTGTAAACCATTTTTAGGCTTAAAAAAAATTCTGATGAAGAAATTTCTCCCACCTACTTCTCCCAATGCAAAGTAGTTAGTCAATCTCTTCAATCATAGGATTACCTATGTCTTACCTTTCTCCAGGTTTTCTGGTCTTTGGTTATGTCAATAGGCAGGGCAGCAGAATGTCCCATAGCTAGCTGTGAACGCTAAGCAACTGTAGTAGATGTCAAATCAGTTGCACCACTGAAGTCTGTGCACTGAAATGAAGTCATTGACTGCAACCAATTGAGAGGTACCTTTTAGTATTTTGTTCTGTTTCTGTTTTTGTTTTTTAAAAAAGAAGAATTTCAAAATGGGAACAGGGCTAGAAGAATCCTTTCAATTTTTATGTTAAAAAATACGCATCATCAATGCAGATTGTCATATGGTCATAGAGTAAGATGAAACAGAGTCTTAGAGCAATCGTTTATTTCAACATTAGCATTGTTAGTTGTTATACATCTGTCCCTTCCAATAAATGAAAATTTTGTAAACTTCTCAGTCATTTCTAATCCCACAGATCCAAGAATAGAATTCACACATGGTGACTGTTTATTAAAGGTCTGCTCCATTAACACTCAAATGCTAATGCACTTCCATTTAATAAAAGAGCTTCATCTTTGGGTCTGGCAGCTCATGACATATCCCAAGTGAGTAGGTGGCTATTTCCCGGGTGACTGTAGTCAACGCAGTGCCAGATTTTGACACCTACACAAACATCTCCTTTTGGTGAGAAAAGCAAGCAAGAGTTATAGTGAAAGAATAGTGTGACTGTGGTTAATACCATAATTTGAAGAACAAATAAGGGCATCTAGAAAAAAATAAGATGGTTAGCTTTTAGAATATAAGGATCAAAGTGCTTATGGTAGTCCTGGTTGCTACTAGCTGAGTCTACGGATGCGACTAAATGGCTGAAGACATGCAAAGGTGAAGCAAGAGGCAGAACACAGAGAACAGAGAGAGAGAGAGGGATGGAAATGGAATTATGTCAGTGTCCTCATCAGTTTGGGCTGCTAGAACCGAGTACCATAGACTAGGCGGCTTGTAAACAACATACTTTATTTGTCACAGTTCTAACATTCTCAAATCAGGGTGCCTGGTGAGGGCCCTCTTCTGAGTTGCAGATTGCTGCCTTCTCATTGTATTCTCACATGGCAGCAAAAGAGGTAGAGAGCTCTCTGGGATCTCTTTTATAAGGGCACTACATCCATTCAGGAGGCTTCACCCTCATAATGTAATCACCTCCCAAAGCCCTACCCTTCTATCACCATCACATTGGGGCTTGGGAGTTCAACATATAAATTTGGAGGTGATATAGCCATTCAGTTCATTACAACCAGCACAGCACAGTTCATGAAGACTTTTTTCTGGTGTGCAGTCTCCTAAATATTCCTTGAACATCTGTAGCTCTGCCTTTGCTCAGACTAATTTCTCCTTTCTCTCCATATGCCAGGCTCAGCTCACATACCACCTACTTCTTGAACACCCCAGCCCATCTCAGCCCCCAGTGCTTTCTCCCTCCTGTAAACTCCTAGAGCTTCCAATGTAATGTTGAATGTTGTTCTTTAGGGTCGCAATTAGATTGTATAAATGTTCTTTGTATACTCCTAAGTTTCTTAAATAAAAATGACATGATTTTTTTCTTTCATCAGCTATAAGCATTTCCTAATCACCACTGTGAATAGGGATGATATAGTTTAGGTTTTTGTCCCCACCCAAAAATCTCATGTTGAATTGTAATCTCCAGTGCTGAAGGTGGGGCCTGGTAGGAGGTGTTTGGATCACGTGGTGGCTCCCTCATCGCTTGGTGCTATCTTTGTGATAGTGAGTTCTTGTGAGATCTGGTTGTGTGAAGGTGTGAGGCACCTCCCCCCTGCCCCCTGCCACTCTCTCTCTCTTGCTCCTGCTTTCACTGTGTGACATACCTGCTCCTATTCCACCTTCCACCATGATTGTAAGCCTCCTGAGACCTCCCCAGAAGCAGAAACCTCTGTGCTTTCTGTACAGCCTGCGGAACCATGAACCAATTTAACCTCTTTTCTTATAAATAACCCAGTCTCGGGCATTTCCTTATAGCAATGCAAGAATGGCCTAATACAGGAGATAAAGAGGATATGACCTAGAGTTTGGCCAGACTTTAACCAGGACCCCCATCCCTACAGCTCTGACCCCATGACACTGCTGTCTGAGGACACAGGTGTCCTCTAGCAAAATCCCAAACCAGCCTTGTCAAAGGCTGTTTTCTTATTTCCAGAACAAGTTGCTTATTTCTGGAGACCATTCCTCCACTATTTCACTTTTCGAATAAAGCTTGAGTACCCCAAAAGTAAATGGCAATAAGAAAAAAGTACCACTCATGCATCACACACATGTACGCATATAGTCATACACACAAACAAGCTGACACATTAGTTTTACTTTGGCCCACCTCTAGGATCTGGGTGGACACTCCACTCTATGCCTTTTCTGTTCTTTCTCTTCCATTGCCCACAGAATGTGGAGACCAAAGTGCTCATTGTTGCTTCTTGAATGCTCCATGCAGGCAAGGAGTGGTACCCTTCCCTGATGTATTAGTCAGTTCTCACACTGCTATAAAGAAATACCTGAGACTGGGTAATTTATAAAGAAAAGAGGTTTGATTGGCCCACGGTTCTGCAGGCTGTACAGGAAGCATGATGCTGGCATCTGCTCAGCCTCTGGGGAGACCTCAGGAAACTTTCAGTCATGGCAGAAGGTGAAGGGGGAGCAACTACATCTTCCATAGCTGGAGCAGGAGGAAGAGAGAGAGAACATGGAGGTGCCACACACTTTTAACCAATCAGATCTCATGAGAACTCACTCACTATCAGGAGAACAGCAACCAGGGAAAAATCTGCCGCCGTGATCCAATCACCTCCCACCAGGCCCCACCTCCAACACTGGGGACTATATTTCAACATGAGATTTGAGTGGGGACACAGAGGAAACCATGTCACCTGGCTAAGTGGTGACCACACAGTTCTCACCCGTGTGTGGGTTATTCATTTTCTGCTCTGCCCTAAGACTCTTCTTAAATCCCTGGCAGACTCTTACTCATACTCTCCTTTGGGAGTTCTTCTTCTGCTCTACAATACTTTCTGTATTTGACCCCTTTCCTCATATATCACACCCTCTTCACCCTGACAGAGGTTTCTTTTGCTTGATCGCTCTTTAATCCATCCACACTTTCCCTTTTGAGTGGCACCCAAGACTGAGCCTCGTTCCAATAGCAGTGCCCTGGAACCACAGATTTGGGAGCTGGATAGGACTGTCGTCTCTTCGCTGTGTCACACACTAGTGATGGAAGCCTGCAGAATTCTCCCACAGATGGACAGTTTAGTTATGAATCCCACACCAACTTCTGCTCATCAAACATCCTCCTTTCATGATACAGGCAGGAATTTCAGAGGATTATTTGATAAGGCCTTATTTTATTTTATTTTTTGACGCAGTTGTCAACCATGCCACTTCAAGATGTGGTTTGTCCCCCATGGCATGAAACAGGTCTCAAACGACTTGCTATCTGGCAACAAAATGGTGCACCAATACATTAAACTCCCTCAACAAGAGAACATCTTCATGACAAAGACAGTGGTTCGCAGGTTGAATGCCAATCTTATAGGATGGGTTTCCTTGGAGTCCAGGGTTAACAACATGTGGCAACTTGTTTGGGATATTATGAAAGAGAAAATTATTCAATTCTGCCTTAACCATGGCGGAAGCGGCCCTTGAAGAGCTGCTGTAATGACTTCCAGCCATCGTTCTAAAGGAAGATGGCTGGAAGAACGTGGGGGCAAAAGTAAAGTTTGTACAGAGAATGAGAGGAACTTACAGATAACTTTGAACTGGCGTATCTGTAGTTATCTCCATTAATGTGAATTTACAAAAAGTGAACTAGTGAAATAGGGACAGATAGGCATTTGTTCTCTGAAGCCATTTGGGTACGTCTTCAGAATTCCAGGACACTGGGCAGAGGCTTCCTCTATCCGCTTTCTCAGAGAAATCCAAGTATGGCAAATGACCCTGTAGCCTCCTGGGCAAAGGCCCATTTGCTTCTGATTCTTTCAAGGGTAAACAGGAAGGCTTTATAGAAAGCTTCAGCTTGTTTCTCCAACAGTTTCCTAACACAGAGATAAATATATACCCTGCCCTGACATTCCTCCACCCTGTACCACATGAAACCATTGCTGGCTCTCTGTCTCTGTAACCCCTCTAGCCTTTCCTTTCTGGGGGGTTTGCCAGCTTGCCACTCTACCTGGAGAGCAGAACAGGATAGAGTAGAACAGGAATTTTAAATTCTCTCCATTATATACAGAAGCTCTTTCAAGTCTCTCTAAGCTTTTCAGACTTAATGTGTCTCTTACAAAATATTTGTTCCCGACTCACCATTAAGAAGATGAACTTTGAGAATTGCACAGTTTGCCTCTCCCCCGTGATAAGATACATAGCTAAGCACAGCAAGGCTGCCTTTCTCACTCTTCCTGCCTGCCGATGGTGTGACCTTAGCCCCCCTCTCAGTGTTTGAATTTCCTAGGTCTTTATGAATGGTAACAGTTGTTTAAAACTCTCCTTGCAACACTCCCTCCGCCCCCCTTATCCCATAATCTTTCACATGGAAGACTACATGTATTTTGTAAAACCCGGGGGGAACGTCCTGATTCTAAATCAATAGGCAATTATTAAGAGTGGCACACAGGTCAGTTTTAGTCCTTCCTCCAACCACCCTGTCAACCACCACCTCCCATGTTCACAAAGCCTGCAAGGCTACCTACGAGAAAATACCCAGCTTTCCTCTAGGGTGATTTGACTCTTCAAACTGCTTCTCAGTGGAAAACTTTTGAAACGCTCCATTTTATTTATTCTCTAACACAGTTTTCCCGTCAGCCAGGTTTGGAGGTGTTTTCTGAAACATGGATGTCATTAATCCAACACCAAAAAGATTCCAGAACTTTCCAGGGCACACATGGCCAAGCCTTCCAGAACAGTTTGCACTGGAGGAGCACTCTGCACGGGCAGGTGTTTCTGTAGCTTCTGACATCAGGAAAGGGGTGTTATTCCTGCAGTGCTGCTGACGTTATATAATAGTAAAGTCATTGGAGTCTTGCTCTGTCACCAGACTGGGAGTGCAGTAGCTCCATCTCAGCTCACTGCAACCTCCCCCTCCTGGCTTCAAGAGATTCCCTTGCCTCAGCCTCCCAAGTAGCTGGGACTACAGGCGCACACCACGCACACCTGGCTAATTTTTTGTATTTTTAGTAGAGATGGGGTTTCACCATATTGGCCAGGATGATCTCGATCTCCTGACCTCGTGATCCGCCCGCCTTGGCCTCCCAAAGTGCTGAGATTACAGGCGTGAGTCACTGTGCAGCCTCATAGCTTCTTTTTCTTCTTCTTCTTTTTTTTTTTTTTTTTTTTGAGACGGAGCCTCGCTCTGTCGCCCAGGCTGGAGTGCAGTGGCACGATCTCGGCTCACTGCAAGCTCCACCTCCCGGGTTGACGCCATTCTCCTGCCTCAGCCTCCTGAGTAGCTGGGACTACAGGCGCCCGCCACCTCGCCCGGCTAGTTTTTTGTATTTTTTAGTAGAGACGGGGTTTCACCGTGTTAGCCAGGATGGTCTCGATCTCCTGACCTCGTGATCCGCCCGTCTCGGCCTCCCAAAGTGCTGGGATTACAGGCTTGAGCCACTGCACCCGGCCCTCGTAGCTTCTTTAGTTGAATGGCTGCCTCCGGAGGCGGGACCCACAGGGACAGCCTGGGTGGAAGAAAGGCAAAGGCTACTTTGACTCATCACCACAGACTCACTGCCATTCAGCTAGGCCGTTCTTGTAGAACTGACTTAGAAAAGATTACTTCTCCATAAGTATATGTTCTGGTCAGAACCAAACTCTCTTTCCAAGGAGGAGTTGGGAAGGCCCGCTGCTTCCTGCCTGTTTGTGCACACATCTTGTTTTCTTAGGGGCAGTAAGACTAGATACTGATTAATCGACCGTCTGCATAATCAGCACGGAAGCAAGAGCCTGAAAAGAGAGGGAATCTTTTTTAAAAGTTACTTTATTATTTGTATTTATTTTCTGGGTGTTGTTTCTGATTCCAAGTAGTTACATAAAAGTTGCAAAGCCAGTTAAACACCCTCTGAATGTTCCTGCAGAACTTGGACCGAGCGCTCCCTATTTAGTGGTTAATAATGGTCAGTGGCTTTCTCTTCCTTTCTAACTTTATTTGGGGTGTGCCTAGGCTTGAGGTCTGGGTCGTGGCCATGAATAGGTCTCTGTAGTCCAAGAAACATTTCTCAGACTGCTGAAGATGTGTGGAAAGATAGTGCCAAGCTGCCTGCCGCTGTGGCAGCACCAACGGAGAAGAAAAACAAGCCAAAGGATGCGGGTGTGATCAGGGCCTGCGCAGGGATTGGAGTGGTCATTTGGGGCTTCCAGAGGGATAATGACAAGTTTATCCACAGGAGTAAAGTGTTAAAGCAGCAAGAAGACGCTTGTGTAATATCCCAGCAAATCAATTTAAAAACTTAAATATGACAACATGCTAAAGAAAGCCAGAAAGGAATTGGTGGGTGAAAAGGAAATCTGCCAGCCTTCAAAAGTGAAAAACGAAGCAAAATGGAGCTCCAAAAAATGGAGCCTTGACGAGACCCCAGTGGGCTTGGCTAGAGGCTCCAGAACAGAAGGCGGCAGTCGCCTCATTGTACTCAGCACAAACTCTCTAAAGCTGAGAGCGGGAAATCCTGTTGCCCCACCCATGTCCTCAGCTGAGGTCCCATGAGACAATATTCCTTAGATACCAGCAGAAACCTTTCTTATATGTGAAAGTGTGTAATTCACAATATTCTTTAGAAAGGTGGTTGAAAGGTCACGTCATTAAGGCCATAAAACATTTATCCACACATTTATTCATCAGTAATTTACTGAGTGCTATACCAGGGAGAGGAGAAAGGGTAGGGTATGGGTTATCATGATGACACCCATTAAAGAGACCAGTCAAGACACTCAAGTGAACCTGTGATCTAAAATGATGCTACTGGATGCTACTGAAGGTGGCAGACGCCCACCTGGGAGTATCTTAGAAATGCAAATTCCAGCCCCGCCCAGCCTTACTGAAACAGAAACCCTGGGGGTGGGGCCCAGCCATCTGTGTTTTAACAAGCTTTCCTGATGCATGGAAAATTTAAGATGTGTGGGAACATGGTGTCTCAAACAAAGATGTGTCCTGGCCATTTGCGAGATGTGTGGAAAGTAATAAATTATTAATGATAGTTAGCATAACGACATTTGTGAATAATTTATATGTATGATACCTGCAAAGATTTTTTAAAAATACAGATGCCTGGCTCCACCCAATTCCAACGGAGTAGAAATATCCAGGTGTGGTAGCTAGTAATTAGTTTTAAGGCTTCCCAGGTGACTCTTAGGATCAGCCAGGTGCGGGAACCAGTGGTCTATAAGAGCCATTTGCCCCATAACAAAGAGAAAAAGTCATGCAATTCTAGAGGGAGGTCCCTCAGAGAGCAGGTTTCCCCACCCCTAACAAATGTTAGGCAGATCTCGATTGAAACACATAGAAAAGAAACTCCGTTGACTGCAGCAGAAGTGGAGTGGAGGTTGCTTCACACTTTCCTTTCCGCAGTGGCCGTTGCAGCCCTTTATAAAAATCTAGAGCTCTCAGCTGGGCACGGTGGCTCACGCCTGCAGTCCCAGCACTTTGGGAGGCTGAGGCAGGTGGATCACGAGGTCAGGAGATCGAGACCATCCTGGTTAATATGGTGAAACCCTGTCTCTACTAAAAAATACAAAAAATTAGCCGGGCGTGGTGGCAGGTGCCTGCAGTCCCAGCTACTAGGGAGGCTGAGGCAGGAGAATGGTGTGAGCACAGGAGGCGGAGCTTGCAGTGAGCCGAGATCGTGCCACTGCACTCCAGCCTGGGTGACAGAGCGAGACTCCGTCTCTCTCTCTCTGTCTCTCTCTCTCTCTCTCTCTCTCTCTCTATATATATATATATATATCTAAAGCTCTCAAAAATATGGTATGAAAACCATGGATGGTTCTACCACCACCTCCTCCTGCCACATAGGCCCCATTCATTGATGAAGAACCAAGGCTCAGAAAAGTAGAATGACCTGAAAACATGTGACTGACCATTCAGGTCTGCCCAAGACTGAAGGTCTCCCAGAAATTAGAGCATTCAGTTTTAAAACAGTGATAGTCCCAGACCAACCAGGATGAATTCGTCACCCTAGATCGGAGACTTCACTACACCCACAGTTCTTGCATTTTGGCTGATTTATTATTGTTGTTGTTGTTGTTGCTATTATGCCATATTACTGCAAGAAGAATTCAAATTACTATTGGTTTTTATTTTTATTTTTTTATTTTTCTAGCCCCCTTGAGATGTTCTTACTAAATTACTATGGTTTTCTTTTAAAAACCATATTTGTTTTTATTCCCTCATTCCAGAAGGATTTAAGGGAGTAATACCCTTATTTTATGTGTTTTGAAATACTCATAAGTATTCTAAAATACTCTGGACTATTCCTGTGTCCATGTCTCCTCTATCTGACTTCAGACCCACCATACCATGTACATTTTCTCTCTAGCTTCCATATATTTGTGTGATGTTTGCTATGGCACCTACTGTGCCCTACTGAGATCTGTGTATTAGTCAGAATTCTTTAGTTTGCCAGTAAAAGAAAACAAAAGGATGGAGTATATCGGCTTAGGTAGCAGAAAAGAGCTTCAGGCACAACTGGATACAGGGGCTCCATCTCATCAGGACATGTCCCTCTTTGAACCCATAGCAAGATGGTCAGATGCAGCTCCACACACCCCCTTCCTCCCAGAAACCCAGCTGACGGCATCTCGTCCCCAGTAGCTTTTATACAAGTCCCTAGGATGGACTCTGTTTGGGCTGACTTGTGCTATGCCCCTTCCCTAAACCAGTTGCTGCCCCCAGGACAATGGAATACTCTGACTGTCCAAACTGTGACCATGCACCCATCCCTGGCACCGGGGTCTAAGAATAGAGAAATGCAAGTCCCCCAAAAGAAAGTCCAAAGATGGTTCCTAGAAGCAGAGGAGGAACAGATGCAGAGTAGGTGAAAACAGCAAATGTCCATGGTAGTCTTCAACAGTTCAAGAGGGCTGACCAGCTGATTGGCTGACGCACGGGCAACAGCGTGCGGCCCATGTCTTCCTGTGTCCCCGCTCTGCTGAGATCTAGGTACTATTTTCCCCTGAAACACTAAGTTGCATCATTGTCAGTTCTAATTTTGAAGACACGCACCACGTTTAGCTGAAGCTAGCAGCAGCCCCAGAACCCATGGGACTCCATCCGAAAAATGATAAGCCCTTTGCTGGGCTCCCAAATATGGAGCTCCTGAGAGCGAGGAGCTGGTGACTCACGTTCTCTGTGCTTTGGTTGCCCCCACGTTTTCCAGCTGGGTTGGTGACGTGGGACTCAGTACTTTCTTCAATGCGTCCTGTACACAAAGAATAAATAGCCCCGGAGCTCTTTCTTTTTCTTCCTGCCTTTCTTCCTGTAATTCATTCTCAGCCCAACTCGGCTTTGTTCAAACCACAGTATTTCATGTTGCCTGGCAAGTTCTGACACAGCTGCTTGCTTTATTCTTTCAGTCTTCTGTTAAGCCAGAGGTAAAGTTATACCTTGTGGCTAATTTTTAGTCTGTAAACCTTATCCCTTGTTCAAGCTGAAATCTTAGATTAAATCAGCATGAAAATGCCAGCTCCCCGAGACCGTTGAATTATGGCCCCCATCACTCTTCCTGCCGTGACATTCATTTAATCCTTTTCAACTTTTACAAGTTGTTTTCTCTTATCCATGAGCAAGGTGGTGGCTTGGGTCTTTTTAAGCAATTTTCTTTTCTTCTTAATCACCCTGCCCCGATTCCATCCAATCTATTTCATTTTCTATATAATGATGTAGCACAGCTCCAACTTGAGTCACCAGGTTTTCCGTGTTAAAGGTGGACTTTAGAAATGTTTATTTTACAAACTAATAAACATTTCAGTCCTATGGACTCTAGTAGTGGGGCCACTATGTCAGCTTCCCAGAGCTGCTGTTACAAAGTACCATAAACTGGGTGGCTTCAGATACAGAAATAGATTTTCTTACAGTTCTGGAGGCCAGCAGTCTAAAATCAAGGTGCTGGCAGGGCCACACTCTCTCTGAACCTTCCGGGGAGGATCCTTCTTTGCCTCTTTCAGCTTCCAGCAGCCCAGGGCATTCCTGGGCTTGTGGCAGCATTTCTTACACCTGTGCCTCCATCTTCACAGGGCCGCCTTCTCCCTCTATGTCTCCCAGCGTTCTCTTCCCCTTTGACAAAAACTGCAGTCATATTGGATCAGGGCCCATCTTCATGACCTCATCTTAACTTGATGAAATCTGCAAAGACCCTGTTTCCAAATAAAGTCACATTCACAGGTGCAGGGAGATAGGGCTCCCACATACCCTTTCATGGGGAGGGAAGACACAATTCAGCCCCTAACAGCCAGGAAAGAGAAAAACAGGGACAGAAAAATAACAATCTGATCTTGGTCAACCAAAAAGGGGATCCCGATGTTCTCAGAGGACGTTCACCCAGAAAGAGCCTGGGACCCGACGGGAACATCTGGAGATGGAGGTGAAAGCCTAGCAATAAAGGTGATCATTCAAGGGGACAGGAGAATCCACTGCAGGGAGAAAGGCAAGGACACATTCATGCTCGAAGAGCCTACTGTGTGCCGCATGTGCCTTTATCCCATTGAATCCTCAAACAACTCTGCCAAACAGTTGCTATTATTCTCTTTTAATACATGGAGAAACTGAGGCTCTGATTAAATAATGAGTCCAGATTATACACCTGTAAGTAGAAGAGCGAGATCGTCATTGCTATTACCGCTGCCACTTCTGTTTTTAATAAAATTGGATCGCTCGTGGTACTGTATACGAGGATGTTACTTATATTAACTGAGATCTTCACAGCTCACAATGCTAGATATTGATGGCCTTATAGAGATGAAGAAACAGAAGCTCAAAGAGGTTTAGTCACTTGCCTGAAGTCACACAAGTATTACATAATTGAGCCAAAATTTAAACTCTGGTCTTTCTGACTGACAGGACTATTCCTTACCATAATGCCATGTTGCTGGTGGACATTAGGGTATCTAAATTAGGATATTCTTAGCTTCAGATAAAGAAGTTGTATAAAACAACCAAATGATTAAACTTGAGGCTTAACTAAAGCAATATAAAAAGTGTATGTTCTGGGGGAAATAGGCAAAAGAGAAGAGAAAGAGGCCAGCCACCGAGCTGCTGTGGCTGAATGAGTTAACCAAAGAGCAAACGTCCAGATTGGATGGTGAAATGGCAGAGCAAGTGGGCTCGGTGTCTGTAAACATCTACACTGCCCACGAGGACAAGATCTGTATGCTCCATCTACACCCAGAGGCTGAAGGAATGTTAGTAGACAACTAACTTTTCTAGAGAATGGAGAAGGGATTAGACATGTTAACCCTGAAGAAAAGGAAACTTGGGGCAGAGTAGGCTCAGAAAGTCTTCAGAGATTGGCAACATGGCTGGTGGAAGAGCAGGGAGACTGGAAAGGGCCCCCACCTGTGTCTGTGTGGAGGCAGCTCTGGGACCCCCTTGAACATACATGGGTGAACCACTTGACCCACCTTACAGTGAAAGAAGTTGGCGCCCATGGGCCACTGGAGAAACCTCAGTAGCCATCTGGTGTTCCCCGATGACTGTGTTGCTCACAACCCTCAAGGGTCCCTTGTTGCTTTTGGGATTGTAGGGCTGGCAAGATGTCTTCTCCCACTGCTAGATTCATGGCTGAGACCCCTATAATGAAAGACAGATGAACAAGAGAAGAACATACAAACACATAGAGTATAAGTTTTACATGACACAGAAGTCTTTGAGAGGAAATGAAGACTCAGAGAAACAGGGAAACCTATGGATTTGCTATGCTGGGTTGGATGAAGAGTGGACAGTCATGGAGAGGTGTGACCGAGCAAAGCGGGTGATAACCTGGAGGGAATGTCGCCAGGTCTGTTGGCTCAGAGTCTCCTCTGTGTCCTTGTGTCTTCAGAAATAAGGATGTTCCTTTCCTCTGAGTATGTGGACATCACTCACACCAGGGTCCAACTTCCTACTTCAGGGGAAAGTTAGGAAATCCTTCCTGGGACTGATGACCTGCCTCAGAGAGCAGGGCAGAACAAGGGAAGGTGAGAGTGGCCTTCCTGCTTCTGCTGTTTTCTCAAATGCCAATGTTCTATTTTGGGGGGCAGCATGTCCTGAACCCCATCAGGATGAAATCCCAACTCCATGAAGCCCCTCCTGAACTCATCCATCTTACTGCTCCAGCCTCAGCTCCCTCTGCTCCTGGCCTTGAACTTCACATTCCAGCCTGGGGACTCCTGGCAGTTCCCTAAATATGCAAAGAGCTCAGCTTTCTTTCCTGGTCCTGGTCCTGGTCACTTGGCCCTCTCTGTCTCTCCCCTCCTTCTTCCCATCTCTCTTCCTTTCTGGCTCACGTCCCTCTCACATGCTGTAAACTCTTCCTGGAACATGTCCCTTCCACCTGTGAATCTCTTGCCAGCTCACTTCTTTTCTCCCTTTAAGAATCCACTTCTCAAAAGAAAATGACAACTCTGTGAGGTGATAGAAATGCTGGTTCATTTGATCATTGTGGCGTCCACGATGCAGACATAAAACAAGTTGTACACTTTACCCTGTATAAATTTTTGTTTGTCAATTATATATCAAGAAAGACAAGGGAGTGTGGAAAGACTCCACCTCTGCCAAGGCAGCTTTCTGACCACCCCCCGACCCTGGGTGACATTCCCTGACATGAGCCCCCAAGTGTTTACCTACGCTATGTGTATCAGGGCATCCCGACCCCTTGCTCACTCACCTGTCTCCCCACTGTGAGGTCAGTGGCAGGGCCTTGTTCAATGTCTTAGTCATATCCCCTCCAGCACCCACCATGACCTCTGGCACTAAGTAGGGGCTCAATAAGTCAATCATTGTGTTGATGTACCAGTGACATTGAGGGAAGACCAGGCCTGCCAACCTCTAAGATCCTGTCCACTCAGAGAGTCTGTGAGTCTGTATTTCTGCTCCCACAGTTAGTCATGGAGGAAGTTACCAAAGCAGATGATGAGACTTCTGTTTGAGGTTGCCCAGGTCTGCCTGGCCTTTGCAATTTGTAATCAGGTCATTAGAAAGAGAAACTGAACTGAGAGAAAAACACAGTTTGGATGAGGCAAGAGTTGCAAAATAATGAGTTATGTAATGGTGATGGTCGCCTCTGGTAGCATCTTTGGCCCTGCCCAGATGATATAAGACTTTGTATGTATACCCTTGAGCTTGGCCAAGAGGATAATTGTCAAAACCATGGCTTGAGTGTTCAACAGCCTCTTTTCCTGTAAGGTGTTGCCTTTTGAGGTCAGACTGAAATCCTGTACCTGCAATAATTTCCTCCTTAGGACTGGATATACATGAAAAGATTGGAGAGATATATATGTTACCTTGTTTGTATACCATGTAAATGGTATAACCCTTGCACTCTTTGGCCATTAACAGCCAACTGTCAATTAGTTTATTGTGTATTAGATCAAACTGTATTGCCCAGGCCAGTTACTCAAGAACTGTGAACTGTGAACCTCTCAGCCTAGAAGGATAATGTGATCTTCAATTTGCACACCATCCATTGTCCTTTTCAAACTAAGAGCCTCTCTGAGTTAGATAGTCCAGGGATTTTTTTTTTTTAACTTTTACTTTAGGTTCAGGGGTACATATACAGATTTGTTACATAGGTAAATTCATGTCCTGAAGGTTTTTTGTATAGACTATTTGGTGACCCAGGTACTAAACCTAGTACCCATTAGTTGTTTTTTCTGCTCCTCTCCCTCCTCTCGCCCCTACCCTCAGTTAGTTCCCAGTGTGTGTTGTTCCCCGACATGTGCCCATGTGTTCTCATCATTTAGCTCCCACTTATAAGTAAGAACATGCGGTGTTTGGTTTTCTGTTCCTGTGTTAGTATGCTGAGGATAATGGCTTCCAACTCCATCCATGTTTCTGCAAAGAACATGCTCTCCTTCTGTTATATGGCTGCATAGCATTCCATGGTGTGTATGTACCATATTTTCTTTATCCAGTCTATCCTTGATGGCCATTTAAGTTGATTCCATGTCTTGGCTATTGTGAATAGTGCTACAATAAACATAACATGTGCATGTGTCTTTATGATGGAATGATTTCTATTTCTTTGGGTATATACCCAGTAGTGGAATTGCTGGGTCAAAGAGTATTTCTGTCTTTAGGCCTTTGAGAAATCCCCACACTGCTTTCCACAATGGCTGAACTAATTTACACTCCCACCAATGGTATATAAGCATTCCCTTTTCTCCACAATCTTGCCAGCATCAGTTATTTTTTTATTTTTTGTTAATAGCCATCTTGACTGGTGTGAGATAGTATCTCATTGTAGTTTTGATGTGCATTTCTCTAATGATTAGTGACATTAAGCTTTTTTCATATGCTTGTTTGTCACATGTATGTCTTCTTTAGAGAAGTGTCTTTTTATGTCCTTTGCCAAATTTTTAATGGTGTTGTTTTTTCTCGTAAATTTGTTAAAGTTTCTTATGGATTCTGGAGATTAGACCTTTGTCAGATGCATGGTTTCCAAATATTTTCTCCCATTCTGTAGGCTGTCTGTTCCCTTTGGTGATAGTTCCTTTTGCTGTGCAGAAGCTCATTAGTATAATTAGATTCCATTCGTCAATTTTTGCTTTTGTCGAGATTGCTTTTGGCATCTTTGTCATGAAATCTTTGCCAGTTCCTAAGCACAGAATAGTATTGCCTAGTTTGTCTTTCAGGGGTTTTATAGTATTGCGTTTTACATTTAAGTCTTCAGTCCATCTTGAGTTGATTTTTGTATATAGTATAAGGAAGGGATCCAGTTTCAATCTTCTGCAAATGGCTAGCCAGTTATTCCAGCACCTTTATTGAACAGAACTCCTTTCCCTGTTGCTTGTTTTCATCAACTTTATCAAAGATCAGATGACTGTAGATGAACGGCTTTATTTCTGAGCTCCCTATTCTGTTCCATTGGCCTATGTGTCTGTTTTCATACCATGCTGTTTTGGTTACTGTAGCCCTGTAGTATAGTTTGAAGTTGGGTAGTGTGTTACCTCCTGCTTTGTTCTTTTTACTTAGGATTGCTTTGGCAATTCAGACTCTTTTTTTGGTTCCATACTAATTTTAAAATAGTTTTTTCTAGTTCTGTGAAGAACGTTATTGGTAGTTTGATATGAATAGCATTGAATCTGTAAATTGCTTTGGGCAGTATGTCCATTTTAATGATGTTGATTCTTTCTATCTATGAGTATGGAATGTTTTTCTATTTGTTTGTGTCATCTCTGATTTCTTTGAGCAGTGTTTTATAGTTCTCATTGTAGAAATCTTTCACCTCACTGGTTAGCTGTATTCTTAGGTATTTTATTCTTTTTGCAGCAATTGTTAATGGGATTGTGTTCTGATTTGGCTCTCAGCTTGACTGTTGTTGGTGTATAGGAATGCTAGTAACGTTTGTACATCGATTTTGTATCCTGAAATTTTGATGAAGTTGCTTATCAGTTCACGGAGTGTTTGGGCAGAGACTATGGGGTTTTCTAGCTGTAGGATCATGTCATCTGCAAACAGAGATAGACTTCCTCTCTTTCTATTTGGATGCCCTTTATTTCTTCTCTTGCTTGATTGCCCTGACCAGAGCCTCCAATACTATGTTGAATAGGAGTGGTGTTAGAGGGCATCGTTGTCTTGCTCCAGTTTTCAAGGGGAATGCTTCCAGCTTTTGCCCATTCAGTGATGTGCTGGCTGTGAGTTTGTCACAGATGGCTCTTGTTATTTTGAGGTATGTTTCTTCAGTACCTAGTTTGTTGAGAGTTTTTAACATGAAGGGATGTTGAATTTTATTGAAAAACTTTTTTTCATCTATTGAGATGGTCACATGGGTTTTGTCTTTAGTTCTGTCTATGTGATCCATTGCATTTATTGATATGCATATGTTGAACAAGCCTTGCGTCCCAGGGATAAAGCCTAGTTGATTGTGGCGGATTAGCTTTTTGATGGCTGCTGGATAAGGTTTGCTAGTATTTTGTTGAGGGCTTTTGCATCAATGTTCATCAAGGATATTGGCCTGAAGTGGTTATTTTTGTTTGTTTGTTTGTTTTGTTTTGTTTTTCATGTTGTGTCTCTGATAGGTTTTGGTATCAGGATGATGCTGGCTTCATAGAACGAGTTGGGGAGGAGTCGCTCCCCCTCAATTTTTGGGAAGAGTTTCAGTAGAAATGGAACCAGCTCTTCTTTGTACATCTGGTAGAATTTGGTTGTGAATCCATCTGGTCCTGGGCCTTTTTTGGTTTGTAGTAGGCTGGGGATTTTTATCCCAGATTTATAAATACAGAAACTGAGTCTCAGAGAGAAGTGACTTGCCCAAAGTTGCAGCTCATGAAGATAAAAAGAAGTGGCCAGACATCCAATCTTTGTACCCCAGTGCTCCTCTCCACTCCGCACCTCTTGGGCCTGCTCTTCTGGTGGAAACACAAGGATCTGAGGTGAAGCTGGAGAGTGGAGGGGACGGTGGGGAGGGTTGAGGAGAGCAGGCTGGTGAGCTGTGCTTTGGGGCCTCTTAGCCCATGGGGATACACGAAGGATGAGGGGAAAGGGTCAGAGCATAGAAATGGAGTTTGGGGAACAGGTAACAGGAGAAGCTGGCTGACCTTTCGCAACACAACTTCCAGGCCAGTCCTGACTAAGATGCTCTGGGCCGAAGCCAGCTGAGCGTGAGCTCCCACAGAGAAAAGAGGTTTGCACATCCTCTCCACATGGGTGCCCATGAGCCGGGACCCTGCTAAGCACAAACTCAGGGTTCCTGCCCTGAGCAGCTACTGGCTGAGTGATCAAAGTAAGTCAAGAGCCTTGAAAAGTTGAAAGTGGCTGCTCAGCCAGCAGCCAGTCCAGATCCTATCTATAACTCCAGTCCTCCCCAGACCCCTCCTTCCCCGACAAGAGTCCAGGCCAGCCTCAAACAGAAACTATGGAGATGAATCAAAGACAGAGCCAAGCCATCTTTGCCTGTGAATTCTAGTGTATCCATCATAATTGGGTTTATTTTACCCAGTAAAGAGAGGGCTTTCAACTCACCTGGGGGGGCCTCCAACCTTCTTATAACAACACAACGAAAACGAACCACAGACATTCGCTCCCTTAATTAACAGCATTGCTCTTTTGACTGGGTCTTGAACTGTTAGCACTGGTCTCCCACATTCTTTAGTTAGTTAAGGGCTGCCACCATCATGACGTGGAATAGTAGGACTGGGAGAATCTACTGGATCAGTACCTGGTGCAGAACAAAGCCCTTCCATGGAACATAAGAGGTACAAATATTACATTCACAGCCATGTTTGTTCATTCAAAGAGAATCTACTGAGCACTTTCTGTGTGCCAGACACTGTCCCCAGTGCTGGAGAAAATAGACAAGATCCCTGTTATCATGCAGCTCATATGCTAATGGTGGAGACACAAAGAAGCCAAAGAAATAAATAAACACACTAGACCATGTCAGAGAGTGACAAGTGCCATGAAGAACCTAAAAATGAGACATGGTGTTGTAGGAGATGACTTACATAGGGAGGTCCTGGAGGCAGAGTACCTGGAGGTCTGAGATCAGAGCTTTTATGCAAACAGAGCAGGTGCAGAAGTTGTGTTTGAGGAACAGCCAGAAGGCCAGTTGGCCTGCAAGGCATGAGCCAGGGAATGGTGGTACAAGATAAGCTTGGAAATTGTTTATGCTCTATCTCTCACACCGACTTGGCCTTTGATCTCAGCTAAAATGCTGCTTTACTTCCTACTGTATTGGTGTTTGCAACCAATGCATGCATGATGTGTCACGTACTTTCTACTCAGAGAAAAGTCCTCTACTAGTGTTGATGAGGGTGAAAAGATCATTCCTCCTCCAGGAAGTCTCTTTGGAAACTTGGTGGCAGAAGACAGGAGAGCTAAGAGTGGGTCCCATCTTGTATAATCTAAGGTTCCCCCTGGATGTGAAGCCATGATCCCCTGCGGCTACCACAGCATAGGGATGTGGGGAGATCCTGGCTCCATATATAGTTGGCAGGAGGCGAGTCTCCTTTAAGGTGTTCAAATGTAGCACACACACACACACAAACACACACACACGCACTCTCTCTCTCTCACCTGCTGTCTTGCTTGATGCTCCATCTCTTCTACTGCCGTCCTGAGAACCAAGACAGCTCCATGTACAAGTAACTCAAAACCCTGACACTCCCTCACACTGCCCAAAGCAAGACACTGTCAAAATAAGTCACAGATGTCACCGTTCCTTGTCACTCAGTTTTCTTGGCTCAGATTTAAAGCATTAGATCAGCTCATCTTCATCTCTCATTCCCCAGCCCCAGCTCCTCCCTGCTGAGTTATCTTCAATATTCCCATGGGTGGATTTCTTCTTCCTCCTTCTTCTCTAAAAATCTCTAAGTTTATTTTATCTCTTACTCTCAGCCCCCTTCTCATCCTGCCTCACCCCGGTCCCTCTTTCTAAGCCCCCTTCTCTGCCACCCTATTCTAGACAAGATCTTACAAAAATACCTTTCTTCCATAATACCTTCTCTACTTCCACAAGAATTCCCCCAAATTCCTTTCCTTTGTATCGAAAGGGTCAACTACTGGCATTTATAATTTTAACCATCGGAAGGACTTGGAATGAGAAGTATGAGTACTCCCGACTCTTTTCCACACCTGATTCCCAATCTCCAGTTTTCTTGAATACTGACTCTATAGTGGGTGGAGAGTAGGGGAAAAGAAGGAGAGATGGAAAAACAATAAATGAAAGGGTTTTTTAGTGATAAAAGCAATGAGGAGATAAGGTAGCTGTGTTCTGAACATCAGGGCTGGAGAGGCTGATGCTCATGATGGACAGGGGAGGAGAGGTGCAGTGCTAGCTAACAACCCGGACACAGCACGAAGCAGGTTGTAGTTACATGCTAAAGTATGTGCTGTGCCATCTAAGTGCAGTAGAGATCAGCCATCCGCTGGAGTTTGCCCCGAAGGAGGTGGCATTCAGGTCACACACTGCAGAGTCATCCACATGACTTTGTAGGTTGGAATCTTATTTTATCGACTGCTTACCTGAAATAAACATGCCCCACCTGAAATTTAAATGCAGCTTGATCTTTTCTTTGGAAGAGTGTGATGCTTAGGACAGGAATGTGTTGCCATGGGATGCTGCTATATTTTGTCCCCACTCCTATCTGAGCCTTTCACCACTTTGAAGGTGCTTTCTTTCTCCAGGATAAACATCTTCAATAGCGGGGACTTTCCAACAGAGTGGACGAGGTGAATTTTTGTAACTGTCTGGAATTCGACGCTATGTGAGATTTCTAACTCTGTGGAATTGCGCTCACATTCATGTTAGAATATTATGTCTATCACGCGTTCTTATCAGCACATTTTTGTAGCCAGAGATATGTGCAACCCAAGTGTCATGAGCCCACTACACCTAAGAGTTGATACTTACGAATTCCCTGAGAACTTAAAAGGGGCCTGAATGTAGTGGCTTGCTTGGTGATAGATAGCAGCCTACTCACCCTGTCTCTTGAGAAATAACTTCACTTCTCTCCCCCTTATCCTAATTCCCTAAAACACCCCTATCTTCCAATGGATAAAGTACAGACAAATATCTGGTTACCTTTATTGTAAACATCTAGAGTTCACCCGAGAGCCTAGATGAAGCACCTTACACAGCATGCCAACTGTTGGCCCATGTATTTAGTCTATGTTTAATACCCTTTTACTTGGGTTTCTCGCCCTGTAAATTGGAATTAGACTAAAATCTGGTGTCTTGAGTTTCACAGCATATTAGTACAGTATGATTTTAGCCTGTCTACTCCTCTTACATCTGATAACAGTAAAGAAGGTAAATTCATTCATTCATATATTCCTTTATTCATTCATTCATGTAAATGTATTGAGCATGCATTATGTGCTAGGCACTGTTCTTGGTATGGTCCACAGTGCTGAACATAACAGGCAAAAGTTCTTGCCCACATAGAAGTTACACTCTAGGAGGGAAGATAAAGCAAGACAAAAATATGCAGTGTGTTAGACAGAGATATGTGCTAGGGAGTAGTGGAGTAGTGGGGTGTAGTTTTAAACAGGGTACTCAGGGAAAGCCTCATTGAGAAGGTACTTTTCTGTCTTCTTTTTTTTTCTTTTTTTTTGAGATGGAGCCGCCCTCTGTTGCCCAGGCTGGAGTGCAGTGGCGCCATCTCCACTCACTGCAACCTCTGCCTCCCAGATTCAAGCGATTCTCCTGCCTCAGCCTCCTGAGTAGCTGGGATTACAGGTGCACGCCACCACACCCAGCTAGTTTTTTGTACTTTTAGTAGAAACGGGGTCTCACCACGTTAGTAAGGCTGGTCTCGAACTCCTGACCTCATGATCCACCCGCCTCAGCCCCCAAAAGGGCTGGGATTACAGGTATGAGTCACCGCACTGGGCCACAGTTACCTTTTTTAAGGGTTTTTATTTTTTTTCTCAACCAGTGTTACCATGGTATAATTTATCTTCTGTAAAATTCCCACATTTTAAGTGTACAGATGAGTGGCTTTTGACTAATGTATACATCCACTACCCTAATCAAGCTATAGAAAGTTTCCATTTCCTTGAAACGTCTTCTTTCTCTTTCATAGTTAGTCTCCTACTCCCACTCGAGCTACCACAGATATTATTTACATCATAATAGGTTAGTTTTTCCTGTCCTAGAATTTAATATAAATGCAACTATGCATGTTAAGTCTTTTGAATGTGGCTTCCTTTGCTTAGTTTAAGCCATGTTACCACATTTATCAGTCATTTTTTTTATTACTGAGTCTATTGTATGAATGCTTTATAATTTGTTTACTCAGTTACATATTGTTTCTAATACTCTTCATTCTTTGTGTGGTTTCTTCCGGGTACTATTCTCTTTATACTGAAGAGCATCCTTTAGCATTGTCTGTAGTTCAGATCTGCTTATGATGAATCTTCTCAGATTTTGCTTATCTAAAAATGTCTTCATTTCACCTTTGATTTTGAAGCCTATTTTTATTCAATTTGTATAGAATTCTGTGTGAAAAGGATTTTTACTTCAATACTCCTTGTCTTCTAGCCTCCACTGTTTCTGATGAGAATTATTAGTAATTCTTAACTTTGTTCCCCTGTATGTGTCTTTTTCTTTGGCTGCTTTTAATATTCTACCTTTATCTTTAGTGTTCAGTCATTTGACTGATGTCTTATGTGGGGCTTCCTTTATCTTCATCCTGCTTGGGCTTCGTGGATTTTTAAGTCATTTTTTAAAATTTTGGGAAGCTCTTGGCCACTATTTCTTCAGATATTTTTTTCTGCTCTCTCTCTCTCTCTCTCTCTTCTCCTTCTGGGACACCAAACACACGTAAGTTAGACTGTCTGATATTTTTCCACAAGTCTTTGACCCTTTGTTCATTTTTCCTTAATATTTTTTATTTCTGTTCCTCAGATTTGATATTTTCTACTGTTATGTCTCCAACTTCACTTTTTCTTCTGTCATCTCCACCCTGCTATCAAGCTCCTCCGGTGAGTGATTCATTTCAGGAATTACATAATTCTAGAATTTCCATTTGTTTCTTTTCATGGTTCCCATTTATCTACTAAAAATTCCTCATTTACTCACCACTTAGGACCATTTTTCTCTAATTAATTAATATATATTTTGACTATTTTGACTATATATTGTAAAATATGTATGTTTTAATGTTTTTATTTTCTAAATCCAACATTTGGTCCATGTTAGAATGGTTCCTTTGCTTTTATTTTTTTACTATGGATTACATTATTCTTGTATGGTTTTTGTTGGTTTTTATGTCTAGTGATTCATCTTTGAATACTGGGCATTGTGAATGTTACATTGTAGAAGCTCTAGCTCAGCCCTCGTCAATAGTACCTGCAATGAAGAAAGTGTTCTGTGTCTGCACCATCCAATAGGACAGCTGCTGGCCACATGTGGCTATTGAATACTTCAATGTGACTAGTGTGACTGAGGAACTCAATTTTAGTTTTAATCTAAATGCTTGCATATTTACCCCCAGAACTGCTCAACCTCTGTTATATTGTTTCAGTCTCAACCTCATAGCAGCTGACATCTGGCAAGCCTCAGATGGTTTTGCCTGCACATATACAGTCAAGCCCTCAGCCGCGGACTCATGGAGGGGCTTCCCACATGCATGCACGGACTTTTAGGACTTTCTCTTTGAACAGATTCCAGCTATTTCAGTTACCTCAAACTCTGATCCCTGCCTCTTCAGCCTAGCAAGAGACTTGTGCTCTGCTCAAACTCAAGTCTCCAGGCAGACAGCTGGACTACTGTGGGGCTCACCTCACACTCCCATCTCCCCATTTTTGCAGTCTGGTGTTGTTTATTTTCCATTGTCTGAAAACTATCTTGCTTCACATACCTTGTCCTGTTTTCTAATTGTTTACAGGGGATGAAATAGTCTGAAACTAGTTATTCCATCACAGTCAGTAGCCTGAGAAGTGTCCCTTTAGGTCACTTAGGTGACAAAGTGTCCCTTAGGTCACAAAGAAGATTATGGGATCACTAACTAGGGAAAGAGAGTTTCAAACAGGAGGACATCAATGGAAAGGGTGGGAGGCAGAAGCATGCCTGGCTTAGAACGGTAAGGAGGCCACATGGCTGAGCACAGGAGCTAAGGACAGAGAGAGTAGGACAGGAGGTCAGAGAGGCATGGTGGTGGGAAAGACACTGTTTGATTTTATAGGCCATTATCAGAGCTCTAGCTTTTACTCTAGTGAGATGAAAAGTCACTGAAAAGTTTGGGGCCAAGAACTGATTTGGGTTTTAACAGGATCACCCTAGCTCTTGGAAACACCTCCAGGACAAAAGCAGCGTGCTGAATTAGAAGGCCATTGAGAAAATCTATTGACTAAACTTGAAAATCTAATTAAAATTCTGAATTATTCAAGGTCGATGGCTGAGTTTTTATCCGTTTCCTAGAATTTGGGGCTCACTAGCAGACAGGTACCTTAGTGTGGAAGATCACATCATCTAAAGCCTGATTAGCTGTGTGACTTTAGGCAAGTGACTTCAACTGTCTTTCTTTATTTCTATACAATGGAAATAATAAGAATACCTATTATGTAAAAGATATTATGACAATTAAATGAGATAATTCCTGTAAAATTCTCTAAATGATACCCAGTGCGTATGAAGTAAGCGTTCTACAAATGTTAACTATTACTATCTGAGAGGCTGAATGTCTGATGATTATTACTTTACCCTGTGGACATTGACCTTGGTCTGCTCTGTGAATAAAGGGTACCACACTCAATTCTGATTCTCAAGAGGTATGTGCAGCTGGCATAGAAAAACTATCTCAAAGACAAGACTGAAGGAAATAAGAGCCAAGTAGAGGTCCATACTGTCAGCTCTTGCATAAGGAGGGAAGGCTGAGGCATTATTCATTCAGGCTGAGGAGATCTTTGAAGACTATTGAGAGACAATGAGTTAGGGTTTGAAGAATGGATTAGATACAGAGACTGTGGAAAGGGAAGGGAATTCTGAAGGTCACCTGAACTTGCGGCCATCACTAATGTTTAAAGAGCTTCTTAAATTCAAAGTGAAAAATTATGAGTTCAACATGGTTATTATCCCCTTAAGCTCACATTTGGAATCAACCATATGAAGTAGGAGGATATCATTACCGTACAGCTGAATGGCTTTATTAACTTATTTTTGGAAATTAGATGACAAATGCAAGCACAGTCTTGTTTAACAACAAGCATTTCCCAGTTGCTTCTATGAGAATTTAGGAAAGATTCTAGAAAAGCCAATAGAGAGAACCCAGGCAAGTCCTGAAATCTCAGTGCAGCAGAATTGAGAAAGTGAATAATGGCCCACAGGTCACAGGAAGGCAATCAATACACTAATCAAAGGTTGTGATGAATCTATGTTGTCTCACATTGCATCTGGCATAACATGTATCCAATTGATCGTTTTTAGCATAGTTCATCAGAGGAGAAAAACTTGGTGAAATATGATCTAGTGGGGCAGGATGCACCAGTTGCACAACAGACATAAGCTGCTCTGCTTTGCCACACCTGTATAAAACATGAGAAAATAGGTTTTCATAGAGTTTGAGGCATATCCAACAACCTCAGGTAGAAAGAGTATCCATTTATTTAATGGGGGAGAGAACAGTGGAAAGGCTCAGCCTCATCCAGACTGAGAAGTGATTACGTTGGAAATGTTGTTTGTTTTGATTGAGAAAGTCAGCTGAGAATGTATTTCAAACGGGCAGAAAATACATCCATCAAAGAAATAGTATGCAGTCATCAAAAAGAATGAGGCATGTTTGATATTTTAATAGCGAGTTATCTCCAATGTCTATAATAAAGTGATAAATGCAATATATAGATAATTGTATAGTGTGTGACAATTATCAGAAAAATGAAATACACATTTGTACATACATAAGGTTGTACACACAAAGGATGCCTGTGGGGGAGGGAAATTGGATAGCTGGGACTGAAGATAAAGATAAACAGGAGACTTATGTTTCAGTCTATATCTTTTGAATTTATTTCTATATGCACCTAGATTCAGATAGTTTTATTTATCACTTGAAAAAATTAAAAAAGAATAGGAAAACAGAAAATAACAATCATAATTTAATTTTTTTTTTTTTTTTGAGAGAGAGAGTCTCTCTCTGTCACCAGGCTGGAGTGCAGTGGCACGATCTCTGCTCACTGCAACCTCTGCCTCCGAGGTTCAAGCAATTCTCCTGCCTCAGCCTCCCGAGTAGCTGGGATTACAGGCACACACCACCACGCCCAGCTAATTTTTGTATTTTTAGTAGAGCCAGGGTTTCACCATGTTGGCCAGGGCTGGTCTTGATCTCTTGACCTCGTGATCCGCCTGCCTTGGCCTCCCAAAGTGCTGGGATTGTCGGCGTGAGCCACCGTGCCTGGCCTAATTTAATTTTTAAAAGAGCTGGAATACATCCATTCCTTTCCCATTTGCAAAGGGCTCCAGAATCATCCCAGATGATGGCTTTCAAAATGATAGTTCAATAAGGGAGATTTAGGAGAAAGTGGCTTCTTTCTCATGCTTCACTTAAGGATCCCCGAGAGTATTAGTTTGCTAGGGCTGTTGTTTAAAAAAAACACACACACAAACTGAGTGACTTAAACAGCAAACATTTATTGTCTCCCAGTTCTGGAGATTAAAAGTCTGAGATCAAGGATGCCAGGAGGGTTGGCTCCTTTCGAGGGCTGCAAGGGAGAACGCATGGCTCTCTCCTAACTTCTGGTGTTTGCTGGCCATCTTTGGCATACTTTGGTTTGTAGAGGCATCACCCTAATCTCTGCTTTCATTCTCATATGTCACTGTCCTTGTGCACATGTGTGTTTATGTCCAAATGTTCCACTTTTATAAGGACACCAGTCACATTGGATTAGGGGTGTGCTCTAGTGACTTCTTGTTAACTAATTACATTTGCAACAACCCTATTTCCAGATAAGATCACATTCTGAGGCACTGGGGCTTAGGACTTCAGCATAAGAATCTGGAGGGGACAGCACTCAATTCATGACACTGAGGGACACTTACCCAGAGTTAAATTGCTTACTGAGGGCAGGTATTTCGCTATGTGTCTATGAGGCACAGGTAGTAACATGCATCTCTTCATGCCCCAGATGTATAAAGTGAGTACACACTGGTATGATTGAATACCTTAATATTTCTTAATGCATTACTCTCCTCTGAGGAAAGAAGAGAGCTTAAACCTGATTAGCTAAGAACAACAGCTTGTTAGAGCAATAAATCCTTGAAACAAAACTCACATCCCCTGCTCTTTCCTCCCCATCCATGCCAGCTAAAGGCATATGCACGCAACAATGTTTATTAAACACCTACTGATGCCCGATGCTGCACTGAGAGCCAGGGAAGGAGCTGGACAGAACATCCTCCTGCCCTTCAGTTGGAGAAAAGACACTTAAATTAATGCAGACATGCACCAAGTGACTATGCTTCAGTCAACGACAGACTGTATATAGGACCGAGGTCCCGCAAGACTATGATGAAGCTGAAAATTCCCTATCACCTAGTGGCATTGTAGCCATCCTAACATCACAGAACAATGCATTACTTACATGTTTGTGGTGATGCTGGTGTCAACAAACCTACTGCATTGCCACCACATACAATCGTGTACAGTCTATAATATTTGATAGTGATAGTGAATAACTATGTTACTAGTTTGTTTTTACTATAGTATACTTTTAGTCATTACTTTAGAGTGTATACTTTCTCCTTACTTTCAAAAATTAAAATAGTCTCAGGCAGGTTCTTCAGGAAGTATTCCAGAAGAAGGCATTGTTTTGGTTGTGTTGTTGTTTTTGAGACAGAATCTCACTCTGTCGCCCAGGCTGGAATGCAGTGGCATGATCTCGGCTCACTGCAACCTCCGCCTCCTGGGTTCAAGCGATTCTTCTGCCTCAGCCTCCCGAGTAGCTGGGACTACAGGCACGCTCCACCACGTCAGGCTAATTTTTGTATTTTTAGTAGAGACAAGGTTTCAACTATTGACCAGGCTGGTCTCAAACTCCTGACCTAGTGATCCGCCTGCCTCAGCCTCCCAAAGTGCTGGGATTACAGGCGTGAGCCACCGTGCCCAGCCAAGAAGGCATCCTAGGATATGGCAGGTCCCTTTGTGTCATCACTCCTGAAGGCCCTCCAGCACGGCAAGATGTAGAGGTGGAAGACAGCAATATTGCTGATCCTGACGCCATGTAGGGCTAGGCTAATGTATGTTCTTGTGTCTTTCTTTTTCATTACAAAAGAGTAAAGAAGTTTTAATTTTTCTTAAGTTTATAAAGTAAAAAAAAGTTATAGTAACCTAAGGGTAATTTATTATTGGAATAAGAAAAATTGTTTGATAAATGTAGTGTAGCCTAAGTGTACAGTATTTATAAAGTCTACGGTAGTGTATGGTAATATCCTAGGCCTTCACATTCACTCTCTGACTCACCCCGAGCAACTTCCAGTCCTGCAAACTCCAGTCATGGTAACTGCTCTATACAGATGTGCCACTTTTTACCTTTTATATCCATATTCTTACTGAACATTTTCTATGTTTAGATAGGAAGTATTTACATACACAAATACTTACCATGGTGTTGCCACTGACTACAATATTCAGCACAGTGACTTGCTGTCCACTTTTGTAACTTAGGAGCAATAGACTAGACCAAATAGCCTGGATGAGTAGTAGGCTCTACCATCTGGGTTTGTGTGAGTACACTCTATGCGCTTTGTACAATGACAAAATCACCTAACAACACATTTCTCAGAACATTTCCCCATGGTCAAGTGGCACATGGCTGTAATTATATCAATATATTATAGTAAATGTAGAGCCGTGACCAAGGCAGAAAGAAAACCCTTAACTCCACCTGGCGATGCCGAGAAAGGTGTCCTATGAGAAGTATCATAAAAGCTGACTGTGGAAGGCTGACTCCGAGGAAGGTGAGGGCAGGGGGAGGTGAGGAGGGAAAAGGGAGTCCTGGGGCATGTCATGTCTTAAGCGAGGGAGCCCAGACAGACTCCTGGTTACCAGGAATGGAGACAGGAGTTGGAAGTAAATCTCAGGTGCAGACGAGCTTCTGAAGGATCTTATTTTCAGCCTGAGGATTTGGGACTTCTTTATCCTCCAGGAAACCCTGGAAGATTTAGAGGAGTCACTTGGTCAGATATCCTTTTTTGAAAGATATTAGATTGGTGCAAAAGGAATTGTGGTTTGGGACTCTGAATTTTAGATCCTCATAACTAGGCTCAGACACATCTTTATTAATTAAAGTAGGAACAATTACAATCAACACATTTTTGCCAATGAGAAATAAGTTTGTTTATTCCTGTAGCATAAAGATCTATGCTTTGGGATTCAGCGAACTCTTGGAAAGCATTTTCTGCACACTGCTGGTTGTGGAAGCAAAAAGTTGTTGAGATGCTTGAAGAAATGATAGTTGGTTGGTGACAGGTCAGGTGAATATGGTGGGTGAGGCAAAACTTTGTAGCCCAATTGGTTCAACTTTTGAAGCATTGGTTGTATGACGTGCAGTCGGGCATTGTTGTGGAGAAGAATTGGTCCCTGTCTGTTGACCGATGACAGCTGCACGCATTGCAGTTTTCCGTGCGTCTCATTGATTTGCTGAGCAGACTTCTCAGATGTAGTGATTTCACCAGTATTCAGAAAGCTGTAGTGGATCAGACTGGCAGCAGATCACCACACAGTGACCATGACCATTGTATACATGGACCATCACTGGTTGTTGTATAAAATCCACTTTTCATCACATGTCACAATCTGATCAAGAAACGGTTCATTGTTCATGTATGGAATAAGAAAAGACAACATCACCAAACGGTGATATTTTTTACTTTCAGTCAATTCATGAGGCACCCACTTATCGAGCTTTTTCACCCTTTGAATTTGCTTCAAATGCCAAAGGGACGGTAAAATAGTGGATGTTGAGTTCTTCTGGCAACTTCTCATGTAGTTGTAAGAAGATCAGCTTTAATGATTGCCCTCAGTTGGTCGTTGTCAACTTGCAATAGCTGGCCGCTACACTCTCATCCTCAAGGCTCTCGTCGTCTTTGCAACACTTCCTGTACCCCCACTGCACTGTACATCCTGGGCCAAATGTGTTGTTGATGCTGCGAGTTGTCTCTGCTGCTTTACGTCTCATTTTGAACTCGAATTAAAAATTTGCTTCAATTTGCTTTTTGTTTGACATCATTTTCATAGTCTAAAATAAACATAAAATAAACAGCAAGTAATGAATCATTAGCAAAAAAACATAAAGCGAGAAATGCTCATTAAAATGATGTATAACATAACCACATTTATTTAAGAATGTATTCCAATATCAAACAGCAAATTCCAACAATGCAAAAATGCAATTACGTTTGCTCCAACCTAGTATTTTCAGAGAGAATGAATAATGGGGAAAGAAATTGAAGAGAAAATAACAGGCAAGGAGATTTTTGCAGGTGAGAAAAAAATTATGACCAATAGTCTAAACTGTGATAGTGGTGGCATGAATACAGAAAACAGGGGCACCCTTATCTTCTCCTATTTGTATAAATTCAGTTAATTCTGTTTTAACTTCTTTATTTTTTCAGATGACAAAAGATAATACATACTCACTGTAAAAAATTTTGGATTAAAAAAGTTAAAATGTGTAAGGAATACAACAAAATCACCCCTTAATTATCCAGAAATAAGCATTCTTATTAATGTTTGTGTATCCTATGAAGTTCTTTTCAAAATCATATCTATGTGCATATATAGTCATTTACTCAAACTGTTTTATAAACAGTTTTTTCCACTTTATATATTTCCCTATTAGTAACTTTATAGAACTTGATTTTTGGTTGATGTACTATATATATTTATTTAGCTAATCTAGAAGACAGATTTGAAAACTGTGAAGGAATTATAAATAGCAGTAGGAGGTGATTAATTAGCTGATGGGGTATGAGGGAAAGGAAAAAAACTGAGCGACCCCAACTTTTGGGCTAAAGCCCTTCTTTTTACAGCTTTCTTCTTGTTTTGGCCAGAATTGGAGGGTCCATTCTGTGAAAAGGAGGTGGCAGAAGGATCCGTGAATATATATTACATTCAACCTCAACAACGGTGAACATAATCACCGTTCAGGGCATGCAGACACAGCCCCACGTTCACAAGCTGCCAGAGCATTCATTAAAGTGGATAAAAATGGCCTGCAATGAAATCCTCAAAGGATGTGGTAGATAAAGCAAATGCCCTCCTAAACACAGCTGCAGGCTGCCAAAACCCCCAGCCACACCTGATGAGCATTCTCGGAGAGGAGCAAGTAGAGACAGCCTTCCCCGCCAGGAGGGAGGCCCTCTCCAGGCTGTGTGGCCCTGGCTGTGGTCTCTGCACCTGCCACTCACCTGATGGCTTTCTTACATTCTGGGAGCGCATGCCTGTCCAAGCACTTCCTCTGCTCAGTCTTTCCACAGCGAGAGGAGGAAGAGCAAAAGGAGTCAATATCTGTGAGGCACAATCAATCCAACTGAGGTGAATAATAAAGCATATTCATTTCCAAAAACTTAAAAGGCAATGTTAGGGGAGATATTAGGAAAGAAACTGACTAATTAACCCAGGCTTTCATGTCAGGCTCAGTTTGGTTTCCATTGCCTAACGCAAATCTCCTACGCTCCTGTGCCTCTTCAGAAATGGCTTCTGGTTGAAACACAACCTGTGTCTTTTGATTGATTGGGAACTGAAAGATGTTCCTCTTTTAATCTCATGGATGGAATCCAATATATTTCACTTTCTGCTTTGTGCTCATGGACAAAGCCTCAGAAAAAAGTACTATTTAAATAATATCTTTCACTGACAGTAGACTCATGGGAAAACTGTCCTTACTTTCCTTCCTTCCTTCCTTCCTTCCTTCCTTCCTTCCTTCCTTCCTTCATTTTTCTGAAGTGTATGGAACATTACTACTTTTACTTTGTCTTATTTGGCTTATGGGAAACCGTAGGACTTCTCATATATCTATGCACTGAGCTGACGTAAGGGGGACTATTAACTGCTTCTATGCAGCATTTATTCTGCCGAAGAGAAAAACATGGGGTGTGGCTTTGTTGAAAAGCTCCCCATCATTCACTGTTCACTGAAACTCATCCATTCAGTCGTCAAGCACAGATCTACCTCTGCCCCACTTGTGCCTGGGATGGCGCTAGATGCTGAGAACGTGCCATTGCCTGCATGTTCTCAGCAGCTAGCAGAAAGCTCAGTTCTAGAGCACCTTCCCCCAGCTTCTGGAATCTCACAGGTTAGTTAGGAGGTCACTTAAATAGAACATGATGTGTGCTGTAAACAAGTTAAGCACCGAGTGCAAAGGAGCATCTAATTTGAGAGCTGCTTAGTAAGATGGTTTCACAGAGAAGGCATGTATGATTCTAAAATGAGGGCATGGCATGTGTAAGGCTGTGGTGTTACAAGAGAACATGGAGCATTTGGAGAAGTGGACGTAGCTCAATGTGAGGCAAGAGAAGAGAGTGGTACATCCTAGCAAGGAGATTTCCAGTCCTGGAGGTAATGGAGAACCATTGATGAATTGTAAGTGTTTTAAGAATAGGCATAATGTAGTCAAATTCACACTCGGTGAAGTAGTCCTTGAACCATTGTTCACTGCACCACATGGTCACAGTCTTATTAAGCTGAGAGTTGAAAGGCTCATTGGAAAACCAACCTGGCAGCTCTTGTAATGGAAACATGAAGGTAATGCAGGGCCTACAACTCTAGGTTTCAAAAAGATCAAGGACATTTCATAGATCTTGCCTTACTTTTCCTCTCAGGGCAAAACACACATTACAAAGACCCTCAAATGATGCTCACTGTTACCAACATTTTTTTCTAATCTTACATCTTTCATCCTAAATGCTCATGAAAGACATGCTGCTTCTGGTTCAAACTTGGGCCAATGACAATGCTTTTCATGTTTGTTGACCCAATAATCAGCCATTGCACTCAAAGACTTAGAGCGGATCAGTTTAAAAACAGCTATTACTGCATTTGAACTACAGCTCCCCTCCAGTCCCCCGTATGTCTGGGCTTGCTGCTGCCACAGGAAAGCTCCCAGTTCTACCCAGGGAGGGATTGTGTTTCTCAGCTTGTTTCGGCACCAACCCGTAAAAGCTGCTTATGTCAAATGTCAGTAAATTGCAAACTTACCCGTGAGGTTTCATTGACCTTATTTCACAGCAAGAGTGGCCATATGAAATAAACCCAAAGACTCATGATCAGGCAGGACTAAGTGTTGCATTTTGGAGAATGGCAAGGGGTCGTTTCGGGAAGGAGATGGAGCACCTTCCTATGCTAATCTCATGAGATTAGCTTTAAACATCTTTAGTTTCTTCAGTCAATAATTTGTTATGGAACTGTCATTTTACACTTAAAACATTTTTTTGAACTCTTAGTTTTGCACCCTTTAGCACTGGGATAAAAGATTCTTAAGTCATATCTCCTCCCCACTCCCACCACCACCACACTGTTTTATATAATACTTCCTTTTACTAGTTTACTGTTTTAAATTTATCTACCTTCCTCTTCACACCCCTCACCCCCTCCTCACCCTGTTGCTTCAGAAAAACTCCTGATTTGTGGAGGAGTAAATGCTCACAACTATCTATTCTCTCAGCCCTACATCTCTCTCAACTTGCGCCTCTCTGGACAGAACAATTTTTATCGTTTTAGCCATTCTTATACCGCAGTTCCCCTTCACTGCCATAATTCTGGTGAACTCACTGTTTGAGATCAGTCTCCATTGTTCCCCGTGGAGATCACCAAAACCAATACTAGCAGGAGCTCACATTTGAGCCCCGCAGAGCATTTAGGAAGGAGCGTTTTGGGTTTGGTTTGAGTTGTTTCAGCTATTTTTTTTCTGTCTCTAGAAGCATGGGTAGATGGAGCTTGCCAGGTGAGGTTAGTGGCTTTCTTCTCTGGAATCTTTCACAATATTCCATCTGTGAACATTTGCACAATAGACTAGATAAACAATGGATTACAAAGAAAAGAGTCCTAACACTCAGACCCTAAAGCAGTGCTAGGTTAACAACAAGGTGCTTACTTGCTTGGGGTGCCAGCCGAAATCAGAACAATGAGGCTTTCATGGACTTATCCAGAATTTTATAATTGATAAAAAGAAAAATCATTTTATGTTTTGTGGTTTAGTATCACTTTAATTTGGGTTTATACATGGGAGGAGGCACCAAAATATTTCAGTGCTTGGGGACTTAGACTAAGAACCACAAGGAGGTGGAGAGAGAGCAGGAAACAGGCTGCCCTTTGTCACAGACCTTGTCTTTTCTGGCACTCTTTGGCTCTGGTTTTCACGGACGTGAGTCTGATGAGAATGCTGAGTAATTGGCTTCTAGTCTCAGTGAGTTGCCTTTGCTATCTCTAGCCTATGTCTCCCCCTCCCGCACCCCCCTCCCCCTATCCTAGTTAGCCCCTCCCCAGGCTTACCCCCTGGTCATTCTCACGGGGTCCTGTTTTTTACCCTAGGCCCCTTAGTGCTCTCTGTTCCCGCCAAAATATCTTTCAGATCCATTAGTCATATTAAATTAGCAACAGCTCTTTACAAGTTAAAACTCATCTCCCTCCTACAGATAATGTCATACAAATAGGGGTTAAAGTCTTAGCTAAAGAAGGAGTGTCTAACTGTGGACTTTCAGTCATAAACCAGTGGAAAGGACATCTGACTAGGGGCAGGTGATCTCTGTGCTTCTTTTTTTTTTTTTTTTTAATTAATTTATTATTATTATCCTTTAAGTTGTAGGGTACATGTGCATAGCGTGCAGGAGTTTACATTCCCACATATGTATACTTGTGCCATGTTGCTGTGCTGCACCATCAACTCGTCAGCACCCATCAACTCGTCATTTTACATCAGGTATAACTTCCAATGCAATCCCTCCCCTCCCCTCCCCCTCCCGTGATAGGCCGGTGTGTGATGTTCCTTAAATTGAGTCCAAATTGATCTCATTGTTCAGTTCCACCTATGGTGAGAACATGCGGTGTTTGGTTTCAGTTCTTGTGATAGTTTGCTAAGAATGATGGTTTCCAGCTGCATCCATGTCTACAAAGGACACAAACTCATCTTTTATGTGCATAGTATTCCCGTGGTGTATATGTGCCACACCCAGCCATCCATTACTGGGTATATACCCAAAGGATTATAAATTATGCTGCTATAAAGACACATGCACACGTATGTTTATTGCAGCACTATTCACAATAGCAAAGACTTGGAATCAACCCAAATGTCCATCAGTGACAGATTGGATCTCTGTGCTTCTAAGCTCTCATTGTATGGACTTGTGCTGTCTGACAGAGTAGCTACCAGTTGCAAGGGACCATTACAAGTTAATTAATTAAAATTACAGAAAATAAAAAACTCACTTCCTCAGTCACACTGGCCATATTTGACACACTCAATAACCACATGTGGCTGGTAGCTCCCACATCGGGCAGCACAGATACTGATCATTTCTTGTCTCACAGGAAGCTCCACTGGATGGTGCAAATCTAAATAATTTCCTTCTTGGCTTCCTCGGAGGCAAGGCCTCCCCCAGTGCAGGGTTGCTCAGGCTTAGCACTATTGCCATCTTGGACTGGATTCTTCTTTGTTGGGGGGTGGGGGGCATCCTGTGCATTATAGGATGTTTAGAAGCATTCCTGGCCTCTATCCCCTACATGCCAGTAACAGCCACCCCCACCACCCAGTTGTGGCAATCAAAAAACGTCTCGAGACATTGTCAAATGTCCCCTAGGGGACGTCTATGCTGAAGCTGGCTGGAGCTCTGGGGATCAGGGAGGACGTCTGTAAGCGTGCTTATGAGTTGTAAGCTCTAAGAAGGTAGGGACATTGCATAGGGCAGGTCAGGCACATTGTAAGTGATCTTAAAACATTACAATTGAGAAGAATTTCAGAGTGACGTTTATAGCCAAGAAAGATATTCTTCCCCCTACTGGGGCATTCCCTTGATGTTAAATTGTCATGTGTGTCAAAACCCTAAAGAACTGCAGGGAAGCCTATAACTCCAAAGGAAGGCAGAGGAAGGTCCCAGGGGACAGGTTGTGGGGTGAGTTCACTTATTCCAGTCAAGGTGAAGGAGTTGCCTCTGGGCTTCACTCTGAGACTTGCAGCCTAGTGTGCTAAGCTCCCGGTTCCCAAAGTGGCCATTCCCACGCTGAACGGCATTACTGCCTCATCAGCAGCTTGTCAGCTATAAATTCTAATCCCAGGCCGGGTCTCTCTTCCCAGGACCAAAGTCATAAAGATGTTTGCCCTTGCACGGGTGTTTGACATGTGCTAGGCCACATTTGTGTATTTGTCTTAGGGCCCTCTTGAGAGCTTAGCACTTCTCTCTGACCCAGGCTAGGCTTTATGTGCTGTGCATTCCTCCTGAACATGATGTCATGTGCCTCACCATGGAATTCTGCAGCCAGGCACAGGGGCTCAAGTCCAAAGATGGGAGGACTTAAAAGGCTTAAACAAGCAAATGTTTTCCATTATTTAAGGTTTTAAGAAAACTGAATTCTGAAATATTTATGGTCCTGGACTCCTTTGTGGGTCATCAATGACCTCTTTCCTTTTAGGAGGTATCTCATGGAGAGGGCGTCTTGGCCTGCTCCCCTCTGGGGCCACTAACTCACACCAGAGCTGACTCAACCATTCCAGGGGAAGACTGGCAAAGAGTTTATTCACCACACACGTCTAGCTGAAATGAATGAAATCAGACTCAGCAAAAGTCAACACTTAGCATGGAAGGCAAAGCAGAGATGAAGGGTCACCCAGCTGCTGCACACTAGCCTTTAGCTTTAGCTCAAGTTGTTCTGCTTTGAAGGACAACGCCAATCATCTTGTAAGTAAATGAAGACAATGGTTCAACAATGCTGTCGAGTCTGAGAGAAAAGAGAAGCCATCCCTATGCCCAAAATTTAGTATATGTTAGGATTGGGGTGGGTTGCCCAGTGCCTTCTGAGATGACCTGTACTCTTTTCTTTTATCCAGGAGCAAATAGAATCAATGTGCTCTGCCTAAGGGTCTGGCAGCACAGGAAGTGGTCCAGGATGATTTTAACCCTGTTACAGGATCCAAATAATTCCTGATATGTATGAATGTAAGGCCCGTTCTTGTATCCAGCATTTCTCAGTGGGGATGGTTTTGACATTTTGGGTGGGATGAATCTTCCTTCTGGGAGTGTCTCCAGCACACAACAGGGCACAAAATGCAAGTGGTGTCCTCCTCTGGTCATTGTCACAACCATCCACCCACCAACGCATGCATTCCCGGGCACCACGTGGTGGGTGGCCCTGCCCCCACTCAGCACATTGCAAGCTTATTGCCGTAGAAACTAGAATGCTAGTACTACCCATGGGAGCAGGCAGCAGGCCTGTTCTTTATTTATTTTACTCTTAGATTCTGCAGACCTCAGATTTACCCACTGTTATTGATCTGTGGAGGGCTTTTGACTGCCCATTTTCCCCCTAGAGTGAGCTCATATGAGTGGAAAAGAAGCAAAGAGGTAGCTGTTACACAGCTGTTCCATTCCTGCTCCCTGTTCATCTCCTAATGTTGTGAATACACCCTAAGAATTCTCCCAGGTGTGGATTAAGATGACTTAAGCCAGGAAGAAATTTGCCCCAAAGTACATTTCCCCATCTAACATCCTCATACAGGCCCTCTTGCTAGACCCACATTAATGAACTACAGCTTCTGACTCCCAGCAGGCCCTCTTTCATTTTCCATCATCTTTCTCTGTCTGTATTTTATAGCACAAGCTACTGAAATTATCAGGTGATCAGAGAAGTCTAGAACTGGATATAAACCAATAGATCATCCAGGAACGTGGCTTTCAACCTCCAGACTTTGATGTCTATTGACTGTGAAGATACTGGAGGGGACTCAAAAGCTATTATCATTTTCAAAAATGGTGTCAGAACGGTTCAATGTACTTTAAATAGGACTCACAGGTGTATTAAAATGTCAAGCTTTCTTTTGCCTAAAACTGTATGAACACGGTGCAGTAACTGGTTATTTCAATGCTGACAAAAGTTCTGATTGACAGAACTTGCACTCATTATATATCACTCAGTACCTAACGGATATGATAATTTCAAATCAGGAAGATTGTGGAGAGAGATTAGCAAGAGGTCTTTAGTGGTAAAAGGACTAAGGAAATTGTAGCCCGATTGTCTCTTTCTTCAAAAGTTGAGGCCCAGAGATGTGAAGTGACTTGCTGACAGTTGGATGATTAGTGCTCTAGAACTATGGTGGCCATGCCACACCAGGACAGTTCCTATGTGCTCCTGTTGTCCCAGTACCATCACCAATAGGAATCCCTGTGGCTCTCAAAAGAAATCCAGTTTGATTAATAAATTACATAGTCACTCTACCTAAAACCCAAGTCTCCCACTGCCAATTCATCCCTTTTCTCGCCACAAAACTCTACCTCTTTCTCTCTCTTTCATGGTTCTGAATATTGTTCCTCCTCTCTGATTCCATCTCCTATGTTTTTACAAGTAGGTCATCCTCCACATTTGGGTGACTATAAATGACAGCTCCAACTCCAGATGGCCTGAACCATGGGACCTTTTGTTCCTGAGTGGAGGAAGAAGGAAGATGGTACAGGGGCAGGGGCAGCTGGGCCCCAGGCAAGCCAGGGCCTTGCCCAAGCCTCAGACAGTCACCCACGTGCTCCTATGTTCTCAGTGACAAAGGCTGGGAGGGGCAGAGGGAAGCTGGTGAATTTTTATGATTTAAAATATATGAATCCACACTGGATAGAAAACACTACAATGTAAAACACCACCCATGCAGCTCTGAAAGTCCAGAACGTCCAGGTGACTCCAGTATGGTGTTCATAGACTTTGGCAATACTTTGAAAACCTCTGTGAATAATAAAAGTTAAGCATGAGAAAGAAAAGATTTCCCATAAGAAAATATAAACCAAACCCTTTTCCTTGTCTGCCACATGGGGCCAAACATACCAGTGTGTTTAATTGGTAGATCAATACCACTCTCAAGAATTTCTTAGATGCCATAAACACACAATGCAATTTTGGCGGAGTCCCACAGCAAGCTATAATCATGAGAGGGGAGGACCTGGGTTCAGCAGCTGTGCTTTATTCCTGTGTTGCTTTGAACTCACAGCAGAGCTAAATACCCGGCTCACAAGACCTTCTGATAACAAAGTCCAGCAGACTTGGGAGTAACTTGGTTGTTTTTGGTTGTTGTTGTTGTTTTTTGAGATGGAGTTTTTGCTCTGTTGCCCAGGCTAGAGTACAGTGGTGCGATCTTGGTGCACTGCAACCTCAGCCTCCAGGGTTCAAGAGATTCTCCTGCCTCAACCTCCCAAGTAGCTGGCATGACAGGCATGTGCCACGACACCTGGCTAATTTCTATATTTTTAGTAGAGATAGGATTTTGCCATGTTGGCCAGACTGATCTCGAACTCCTGGCCTCAGGTGATCCGCCCGCCTCGGCCTCCCAAAGTGCTGGGATTAGAGGCGTGAGCCTCTGCACCCAGCCGAGAAACTTGTTAAAATGAAAATTGGGTCTATGTAGACTGGGAGATTAAAAAAGACTCCATTTTAATATAAGGAACCTTGCTTTACTGTTTCATTAAAAGGTTTGCTAGTACAAACTGAAAATGTAGGAGCCTTTTTTAAAAAGCAGGAACAAAAACAACAACCTCTGCTGTGAAAGGTACTAAAATAAAAGCTGCTTTTTTTTTCTGCAGTCTCTCTTTTGACTTGTCACAAGGCTTTTAAAATCATTCTTATTTGCTATTTAATGCCAGTCTAAGTAAAGGAAAATTAAAATTTTAAATTGTTAGCATGAATCTTACCTTTCATCTTTATATTGTGCAAAGCCCGCTTTAAATGAAAATATAAGAGCATTTAATTTGTATGCTAAATTGTTCAAAATGATGTAATTTGCATATTTCATTCTTATCAGAACAGTGGAAAACGCTGCACTAAACTAATTCAATGCTTTCATTTCACTTCTCAATAATGCACATTTTTTTTTTTTTTGAGACACAGTCTCGCTCTATCCCCCAGGCTGGAGTGTAGTGGCATGATCTCAGTTCACTGCAACTTTTGTGTCCTGGGTTCAAGCGATTCTCATGCTTCAGCCTCCTGAATAACTGGGATTACAGGCACCCGGCACCACGCCCTGCTAATTTTTGTATTTTTAGTAGAGACAGGGTTTTACCATGTTGGTCAGGCTAGTCTCAAACTCCTGACCTCAGGTGATCCACCACCTCGGCCTCCCAAAGTGCTGGGATTACAGGCGTGAGCCACCGTGCCCGTCCTGATACACGCACATTCTATCAACACTCTCTATCTTTGGCTTACTGAGAAGTAAGGAAGAATTGAAAAAAAAAAGGCCTATGGGTTGCTTTATCTTTCCCTTTCTCTCTGTGTCTTCATTTTCAGTGTAAGTTGTTTGCAAATGCAAAGAAATAACATGAGTAAGAAAGGACAAACCAAGTTTCCTCAGTCATATGTTTCTTAGAATACCATTGCTGCCTTTGTGTTTGAAGCAAGTTTTGGTTCTCAAATGGAAAGTGTGGCCTCTCAGGGCTGTCAGCGTCCCTCCCCCTCCCCAGCTAACTCAGTCATAGACAAAACACACTTTGTAGTCACTTAGAAGCTCCATGAACTCCCACACATCATGAATACACCAGAATTCTGAGCTCATGGACAACGCTCCATGTGAAAGGGGTGACAAGAAAGGATGGGCACACGTATCTCCTGTTTCTGCTCCTTCCACGTTGTCTTATCAGAATTCACTTACAAAATACAAGTTTAAAGAGGAAATTATTACAATTTTAATATGGTGGCCGCAGAGCATGAAACTCATCAAGAAGTCCTATGCAAGCACACAGGCGATGTGCCATGAAGCTGGCCCTGCACATGGGGTGGCAGCATGCATGAAAATGGTGAAGAGATCACACGGGATCGGGTGGTACACTGAGAAGGAACTGCGGGCATCCAGAACTGCACACAGGGCAGTGTGCACAGCAGGAGTCCAGGGCAGCCAGAGATTCACTACCAGAGGTACAGCCCGAGAGCACAGGCATGCCAGGAAAGAGGAGACAGGCAGAGATAGGAAGATCAAAGTGGAAGGAGAAAAGCCAGAGCGCTGGTTAACTAAGACACTCAGCCGGCAGTATCGGGAGAGATCACAAAATGAAGGCAAGGGAATCACGGCAGCGAGATACTAGCAAAGGGGCATTGGAAACCAGTGGCCACGTGGCTCTGATCCCAAGCACTGAGTGCCCTCCCCGGCATCTCTGTGGGGCTGTGAGGTACGTTTCATGTGTCTGGACGCGGCTCCTCAGCGTGTCCTTCCAGCTCCTCTCATCCCTCTGCCCTCTTGGTAAAAACAAGACATTTTCTAGGAGTGAGGCAACCTCCCTCCCCGCTGCCCTGTAGAGAGCAACCCTTCTGCTTTTCCAGTGTTCTGAGAATACTTTTCCTGATTTATCATAATGAGAACAGGCGGGAAACTAGCTACGTTGAACATGTGATGTACAAGGTGGTTAATGGTGACCCGCCAGTGAGCAGGACGCCGGGACCTTGTGCAACCGTGAGACTTTGCAACACCGCAGCGGAAGGCTGTCCCTCAGAGGTGTGTAGCCACCTAGGGGCCTCCTTCTACCACCCATGACTAAGTCTGCATTAGCTTAGAGCAGGGTTTCTCAGCCTTGAAACCATGAACATTCGCAGTCAGACAGTTTTCTGTTGTGGAAGACTGTCCAATGTACCGTAGAATGTTTAGGGGCCTCTCTGGCTTCTGCTCACTACATGCTAGTAGCAACCCCCTTTCCCCACCGTGTCACAATCAAAAATGTCTCCAGACATTGCTAGATGCCCCCTGTGGGAGATCATCACCCTGGGTGAGAACCTGTGACTTTGAGCACATGAGCCCTGCAGAGGATCATGTCTGAGAGGACGCCACTCCCACCACGTGCTCTTCCAGCTGGAATGGCTCTTCGTCTTTGCAGTGCCTGCTTTTCTGAAAGTGTCTCTTTATTGCTTTGTCTTCCTTCTAACACTATATCTCCCACTCCTGGGCAAGTTAGTAAGGCCTGGGGGTGTAGTAAAGTCACTCAGTGGGAAGTCTCCTTGCTCTGTGTCCACCCAAACAGAGTTAGGTCAGCCTTGAAAGTCACTGCAAAATATATATATCCTGAGGCCTGCAAAGATTTTTGTGAGTTCACCATCCCTTTTCTAACTCTCTGGGGTACTGTGTACTACTATGTACTATGCTCAGTGTTTGCCAGCCTTGTCATATGTTTTGTCTCATTTAATCCTCAAAGAGAAAAAAAAAAAAACTCCTGTAACATAACAGCATATCTCCTATAACTCTTTAAAAAAGTCCCCATAAAATAGTATTGACTCCCATGCTGGGAATTAATAAGTAACTTGCCTAAGACCACCCAGGTAGTAAATGGATTTGAACTTGGGTTTTTTGGCTGCTGATCTAAGACCTTTTCTATCAATGTTTCTCTGGCTAAGTGCATGTAAGAATCACCTGTGGGTGTTGCGAACAATGCAGGTTCCCAGGCCTCGTCCCTAGAGCCTTGGTAGGCAGGTTTAGAGCAGGCCCCTAGAATCGGAATTTGAAACAAGCAATTCCAGTGACGGCGGTGCAGGTGACTGCCCCTTGAGAAACACTGAACTCCATTATTCTGTGATTCCTGGAGAGCTGTCGGGGAAGGAGAGAACAGAAAAGAGAGGAGAAGGACTGAGAGAGATTGAAAGCACTCAGACTGATGCAGGATGGAGAGGCATTGGTTCCCTCCTTCCTCTCTCGTCCTTGCAGGCTTAGCCACATGTCTGACAATGGCAATGCCATGTCCAAAACTCCACACCCATGAGATGCCCCTTGACCTCTCCTGCCTCTGTGTGCTTGGGCAGCCTGGGTGTGGCTTCCCCCAGCTCAGTCCTCAGGTGCCAGGACCCAAGCTCCCATCAGCGAACCTGACTAATTCACAAAGCAGTTCTTTTTTTTTCCCTAAAGTTCTGGGGTACATGTGCAGAACGTGCAGGTTTGTTACATAAGTGTACATGTGCCATGGTGGTTTGCTCACCTATCAACCTGTCATCTAGGTTTTAAGACCTGCATGCATTAGATATTTGTCCTAATGCTTTCCCTCCCCTTGTCCCCCACCCCCCAACAGGCCCTGCTATGTGATGTTCCCCTCCCTGTGTCCACGTGTTCTTATTGTTCAGCTCCCACTTATGAGTGAGAACATGTGGTGTTTGGTTTTCTGTTCCTGGGTTAGTTTGCTGAGGATGATGATTTCCAGCTTCATCCATGTCCCTGTAAAGGACATGAACGCATTCATTTTTTTTTTTTTTTTTTTTTGAGACGGAGTCTCGCTCTGCCGCCCAGGCTGGAGTACAGTGGCCGGATCTCATCTCACTGCAAGCTCCGCCTCCCGGGTTCACGCCATTCTCCTGCCTCAGCCTCCCAAGTAGCTGGGACTACAGGCGCCCGCCACCTCGCCCGGCTAGTTTTTTGTATTTTTTAGTAGAGACAGGGTTTCACCGTGTTAGCCAGGATGGTCTCGATCTCCTGACCTCGTGATCCACCCGCCTCGGCCTCCCAAAGTGCTGGGATTACAGGCTTCAGCCACCGCACCCGGCCGAACTCATTCATTTTTATGGCTACATAGTATTCCATGGTATATATGTGCCACATTTTCTTTATCCTGTCTATCATTGATGGGCATCAATTCACAAAGCACTTCCATTAGCTTCATTTGATTATGGAAATTAGCCCACTAACATTGCATTTGTTTGTCCACAGATGCTTTCTAAAATCCTTGGCCTTCCCTAGAGATTTTTCCTGGAATCTTTGTCTCCACTGGCTAGATCATGAAAAACCTGGATCAGCCTTAAGTTGGATGTCTGTTCATTTTTGCATTTAAATAGTCTGGCAAAGCAAGAGGTACAACACATCCTGGTTTGATGTACTTTCCAGCAAAAAGTATTAGCAAAACAATAATAATATTCAGAAGGCTCAGTTCCCAGTAGAATTCAGCACATACTCCAGATCTCCTGAGGTTCAGGTCCAGCTGAAGGGAAAGGAATGACTGAGATAGGTTTGAGTTTCAGACTTGTGTTTCTCCCAGCTCCCTTGAGAGACAAAGAAAACCTGCCGATAAACACAAAACACAGCTCATTGCCCTGCTACTTGTTTGCAAGCAATTGTATGTCTGTCCTACACACCTCACCGGGCTCATGGCACTTTAAACAGCTTTCTGTGATGTAACACACCTAGGTTTTCACTCACACTACGCTCAGGGAATTCAGTCTCTCGGAGTCATGACTACGTGGTCCTTCACTGCTGAAACCATTGCTGCTGGTGGCCTTGGTTTTTATTTGTTAAGCTGTAACTTCAGGAAAGAGCCAATATCCTCCCTCCCTCCCTCCCTCCCTCCCTCCCTCCTTCGTTCCCTCCCTCCCTCTTTCCTTCTTTCCCTCCTTCCCTCCTTCCTTCCTTCCTTCACTCCTTCCTTCTTTCCCTCCCTTCTTCCCTCCCTCCCTCCTTCCTTCCTTCCTTTCTTTGCCCCTCCATTTCTCTGCCTCTTCTTCTTCTCTTTTTCCTTCTTTCCCTATCCCCTCCCTTCATATTCCCTCTCTCTCTCTCTCTCTCTGTCTCTCTCTCTCTATCATGGTTAACAACACATGCTTCAACAGGTTTTTTGACCTCTTGAGAAGTATGTGGTTAAAAAGTCTCTTTGCTATTCCTGTCTTGTACCTAAGCCACCTGCCCCTACCCCACCCCTGCCATACACACATTCATACACACAAGTAAACCACTGGTACTGATGTATTATTTTTCTTTCCAAAGTGTTTTCAACATATACGTAAGCACATTTGAATAGATGTTGTCAGCCCCCAAACGACAGCCTGTAAAACACAGTGTTTGCACCTTTCACTTTCCACTCACTATTACGTCTTAGAGATCTTTCCAAACATAAAGACCTCGTTCATTCTTTATTATGGCATGTTAGTACTCCAGTTGTATAGATTAGCATAATTTATGTAGCCAGTCCTTTATTAATAAAAATTCAAGTTGCTTCCAATACGTGGCTATCACCAACAATGTTGTAGCAAGTAGCCTGCACTATGTCTTTCTGCACATGTGCCAGTCCGGGGCATAAACTCCTGAGGACGGCATTTGGGGATGAGTGGGTGTGCGCACATGCAATCTGGATAGATATGAACAAATCGCTCATCGTAGGCACTGCGTGACCCTCTCTTCACCAATAGCACAACAGGGCGTGGCAGTCCCTATTGCAACGAGTTCCTGAGACTTTCCTGGGATAAGAAAAAGGTGAGGGAGTATAGAAGGTTATTTAATTGGAAGTCCAAGCTCCCCCTCTCACTTCCCACAGCTGCAACCATCAAAATTCTCAAACCCGATTCTTTATTATACAACCCAAGAAAGATGTATTTTTATATTTAGAATTGTAACCTAATGAATTAAGATTTTTTTGACTGTGAGTAACAAAATACAGTTCAACTCAGCTTGGCGGTGGGCTGGGGGAGAAAGAGGGGCAGGGGGTGGTCACTGTAAGGAGAAGGACACATTTCATGGTACTGGACGCAGGAGTGCAGCAATGCTCCCAGAAGGGACAGCATCTAGGAGCTGAGAGACCCCAGCACAGCCAGGGACACAGGGCCTGTCACCCATTGCTGCTTCTATTTGGGTCTTCTTTCTTGAAATATTTTTTCCTGTCTTCTCTTCAATCTTTACAACAGGTAAAGGTGGAAGCTCACAGCGACCAAATTCACAGTTGGAGAGACTCAGTGACTTTGTGTGCACGTGTGCATGTTTGTGTGTGAGTGTGTGTGAGTGTGTGTGTGAGTGTGTGAGTGTGCATGAGTGCATCAGTGTGAGAGTATTTGCTTGTTAGTGCGAGTGTGCACCAGTGTGTGAGTGTGCATGTTAGTGTGTGAGTGTGTGTGACTCCATGTGAGTGTGCGTGTGCGAGTGTGCATGTGCGAGTGTGAGTGTGTATGCTAGTGTGCATGTGTGTATGTGAGTGTGTCAGTGTGTGAGAGTGTGAGTGCACGGGATGCTTTTCTGCTTTGATTTCCCATTCCCAGAAAAGGGTGTTGGCCCTGAACTTGGGGCCAGGCACCCATGCCTGGGCCAGGCAGCTGTGAACAGCAGAGCTTGGTTATATTGTCCAAGCTGAAATGTGGGTCCTGCTGTTCTGAGTGGGCAGAAGAGCCAGGGGAATCTTTCCAAGCTGGGCAGATATTCCACATGGCATCTGCACAGCCACAAATACAGTTGTTTATCTTTGTCACTTTAATTTTATAACAAAAACATTATAAAAACAAGGCAGAAACATAATGAACTCTAAGTGTCTAATAAATCTCTCGGTTAAATGGCCCTAGTGGTTTCTGAATTATCCCAGAATAGGATAATGGCAGAAATGAAGTAGGTATAAACTGGACAAATTCTCACCTCTCCTGTTGTTTCTTTTCAGCAGATAGTTTCCTAAAAACTGGGTTATCAGAGACACTTTTTTAGAGTAAAACAATTTTTTTTACATTTTTAAAAACAAAGCCTCTCTCCCATGAATATCCAGAAAGACCATACATTTCAGGGCCGGCCTACAGGACATATTTCAAAGTGACATGTATTGTCATTTTAGAAGAGTGAGCTGTTTTTTTTGTTTTTTGTTTTTTTTTTTTAACTTAAAGACAAAATGGCCAGGGAAAAAGCTGCCAAGTCTCTGAGTAATCTTATTGAGGGTTCAGTTTTCTAAGTATGACCTTATGCTAGCAACAGCCCCTGAGTAACAAGAAAACAAGCCAAGCTAGGAAGCCTTGTTTCTATGAGACACAATTGTAAGACAGCAAAGTCTGAAGGTGAATTCTAATTATGTAACATGAATGAGTCATCAATGCCGTCAGAGATCACAGACAATGAAGCAGTGACCCGCCGTCTCCCCACACTTGCAAAGCACACAGGCTCTGTTTCTCATCCCCCCCACACCTTCCTCTCACCCTCCCTTCCTTCCTTCTTTTCTATTTTTCTCTTTTCTTTTCCATTTTGTGCTGCATTACTCAGGGTTCTCCAGAGAAACAGAACCAATAGGATGCACGTATATATTTAGAAAGTGATTTCTTGTAAGAACTTGGCTCATGTGATCATGGAGGCGGGCAGGTCCCAAGATCTGCAGGATGAGTCGGCAAACTGGGGACCCAGGAGAGCTGATAGTGTGGTTCCTGTCTGCATCTGAGGGTGTGGGACCCAGCAGAGCTGATCACGTAGCTCTAGCACAAAGGCCAGCAGTCTTGAGACCCAGGAAGATCTGATGTCTCCATTTAAGTCCAAACGTGAGAAAAAGCCAATGTTCTAGTTCAAAGACAACCAAGCAGGAGGATTTCTCTCTTACTCAGGGGAAGGTCCACCTTTTTCTTTTATTCAGGCCTTCAACTGATTGAACAAGGCCCACTCACCTCGGGAGGGTCACCCGCTTTACCCAATCTACTGATTCACACATTAATCTCATTTCAAAACACCCTCATGGGAACACCCAGAATAATGCTTGCCCAAATGTCTGGACATCCTGTGGCCCAGTCAGGTGGACACATAGAACTAACTATCACATGTGCCTTCCTGTTCTTGGGTGCACTGGTCACGCATGCTATCACCCATTTCCCGTTTAGAATCTTTTCTTTACAGCAAAGTTTCTAGAAAGAGAAGTCTAGACTCTGTCTGCAGTTTCTCATCTCTCATTCGCAGGTCAACCCAGCGACAGTTGGCGCCTGTCCCCATCATTTTGTTGAAACTGATCTCAAGAATCTCCAAAATCTCATTGTCAAGTTATTTCCTCTCATCTTTGTGTAATAACGCACCATCCTGAATCTCCTCCAGCCCTCTCTCTTCTGTGTGGCCCTCTAGGAGTGATAGTCCCCAGGATCCTGCCATCTTCCTCTCTCTCTTTTTTTTTAATTTATTTTTTTGAGACAGAACCTCACCCTGTTGTCCAGGCTGGAGTGCTCACTGCAACCTCCACCTCCCCAGGCTCAAGCGATTCTCCTTCCTCAGCCTCCCGAGTAGCTGGGATCACAGGCCCACACTCCCATACCCAGTTAAATTTTGTGTTTTTAGTAGAGACAGGGTTTCACCATGTTGGCTGGGTTGGTCTCAAACTCCTGACCTCAGGTGATCTGCATTGGCCTCCCAAACTGCTGGGATTACAAGTGTGAGCCACCGCGCCTGGCCCCCTATCTCATTTAACAAGTTCTGTCTGGCTGATGTTATAAGCGCTCTTGCTTTAACCACCAGCTCTAAGCTCATGACTGTAAAATCTCTGTCTTCAACATTCTCTCTCTCTGAATCTCAGACTTGGGATATATAACTGCTTACAGATTCTCTCCCCATTGGACATTCTCCACATAAAACTGGAACTTAACATGCCACATTCAAATTCGCCATTTCCCCCATAGACTTAATTTTTAATTTCTTCTTTCTCAGAATGATACTAGCATCCATGCAGTCTCCAAAGTTTTTTTCCGGGAGACATTTATGACCAATGGCTCCCTTGTAATTCAAACCAGTTACTATGCTCTTTTGGTTCTCCTTGCTAAATATCCGTTTCCTCTCCTCTTCACTGTACCTGTCTCCGGCTTAATCTGAACCTTCCTTATAATTCTCATCTGGAGCACAGCTTTATAATGGATTTCTCTCCACCTCCATTTCAACTGCCCCTTTAATGAATTAGCGACTATTTTCAGTGTGATTCTTATGCAAGAAAATGTAATCAAGTTAATTCCCAATGAAAGCGTTTCCAAGCCTACCCCATTGCCTTTAGGATACAATGTGAAGACAATTGCAACAGTCCGGGAAAGAGGCTGTAAGCTAAGACAGAGGCAACTGAGATGGAGACACAGGGCAGAATGAAGGGAGCTGGGTGATCCTACAAGCTAGAAATGCCAAGATCCCATTACTGATGAGACGATCAGACGTGGGAGTGAGAGTAAAGGGAGATGAAGGAAATCCTCTCCATCTTGACTTTGATAATAAAGTGAATCATAGTCTTGTCCTCTGAGCTGGGGAACTCTAGATCCTGACTTTCCTCAAAGCAAACAGCAAGTGAACTTACTTGGGTGGGGCACCCTGTCTGGGGAAGCAAAGCCTTCAGGAAACTCAAAGATCAGCGTAGAGATGAATCAGAGACCCAGTAATGAAGAAATCAAAATTAATACCAGATGGGTGAAGGAGGCAGTTGAAAGTCCTTGTAAATAGTCAGCGTCCAAGAGCACTGGAGGAGTGGAAGGTGCCACAAGGAATGCTCTTCTGCCAGGAGATTCCTAAAAATCTGCTGGCAAAGACCAGAGAAAGAATCAGAGCCATGTGCCCAGCAAGACATTACCTAAGCTCAAAAGGGTTTAAAGGACTCATAACCCTGCCTTTTACCCTCAATTATTTCATGATCACCACCATGCCCTTTTTCCTGGTCAGGTGGTTGGCAGTAGTTTGGAATATCTTACGGTTTGTAGAACACGTTAAAGCATGAATGATGTATTGCTATGCCTTCAGCGTGCATATTTGGATGCCCTCACAGATGAACTAATAGCTCTTTTCATCTCACTTTCCTTATTGAGTCTTGCCCATTTACAACAAAGGAAAGGCTTGTTTTGTAGATCTTTAAAACACACCTGAGGATTTTGAATTCATTTATAAGCCAATCCCCTCCAGTGATCATTCAGTAAGAACCAAAGTCATTTGCAAAGCTATACACCAACAACATGTAAACTGGTTAAATGGAGCCAAACCACCCAATTTGACTGTTCAGCCAAATTCAAGTACGTCCAATGCATTGGGATATTAAATCCCAACAAATTCTTCCTTGGCATGGCCTGACAAGATCACTGGTATTTATTGGTTGCTTTTATACAAATGGAAAGAAATATATCATAACCAAAAACTTTTCCCAGGCAACCTTGGTAGAATCTTGCATGAGACCCAAGAGCGGGCTGAAGAACACGATCTTTGCTGCCAAAGAGCAACCTTTTGCTCTGCAAGCAGGTGGCTGATGAGCTGTTTTATGAAGGGTTTAATGATCTCTGTCTGCCTTAGTTACCTCCCAAAATAAACTGTGTGAATCCCAACGTGGTAGAAGGACTGACTCCCTCATCAACTGTCAAGCAAAAATCTTGGTAGGGCTCCACAGCCTGGGGAAATAAAATTGCTAAGGAAGACAAGTCAGTGACTCTGTAGTTTCAAGGGACCTCTGCTTCAGATACTGTTAGCAGCCCAGGAAGTAGCTCTGCTGGCTGCATTGATCCTGGGCCCAGAATTACCCTCAGGCAGAACCATCAGGAAGACAGAGCTAAATCAGTCTCCATTCCCTTGGGACACTACTCATTTGGCCTAACCAGAGAGCTTCACTCAATTTATAACATTCATAACTGATAAAGGCCTTTTCTGGTATGCCACTAATTATATATCCAGGTTATAACCTAAATAAGATACAAAACTGAGGATGCATTTTTGTGTGATTTCTTTATTTTACACACGAGGAAACTGAGACTCAGGAATGGCTGAACTGCCCAAAGCTGCACACCTGAGAGTAGAGCCCAGGTCTCCTGACTTGCAGGTTACAGTTCTTCCCGCTGTGAACACCATCACAAGCTGCCAGCTGCACATGGCTGAATGGGAGTTACAGAAGTTTGGAAAACCTGGTGTATCTCTGCAGCTGCCATGTGGCTTTCCATCAAGGACCTTAAATATAAGGGTCAGATATCAGACTAGAGAAACACCCAAGGAGGGATGAGAAAAAACGTAGACTGGATGGTCCACAAGCCTCAGTGTAGGAAATGAAGTGGATTAGCCAGGAAATCAGGAATCTAGACTATTTTGAGGGGGGCATAAAAGCTGCCTTGCTCAATCCTGCTTATTTCAATCTATAGAGAGAACCGCCCTACGAGCAGAAGCTTTGCCATTTTTACCCATGCCTGAGCCAAGAGTGTGTCTTCCTTCATCCATATTTCTAGCTTTCTCCCTACACTCTCCTTTCTTTGGAAGGAAGTTATTTTCCTTTCCTATCACTGAAAATTCTAACAGAGCCCCACTGAGAGTCTTCTTCATCCTAGGTCCTCATTTAAAGCAAAATTTTACTGAGCACTTACTATGCACCAGGTGCTCAGCTGGGGTAACAAAGATGGAGCAGTCACAGTTATAATCCACAAGGATCTCCTCATCTAAAGGTTCTGTTTATGTAGAGTGCTGGCTTGCACCATGTGGACAGTGAGCATACTTCTAAACCCCAAATCTCAACATATGGTCCAAGAAAACACTGCTTTTCTAATTTGCAAATGTTTTATGTGAGTGTCTTTAAAAGGCTTACAAATTGAATTGTGTTAGTAAGTCCTATAACAAGTTCCTTTACTAGAAAAAAATAACTTTTATTAAATCAGGATTTTTGAGAAAAGTCTGTGCTCTGTGTTCACCAAATCCATATGTTTTAACTTGTAAAACCTCCCTGTAATCACAGTCTATTGCAGTTGGGAAGGATCTGAAATGTCACCTAATCCACAAGATGTAAAATTTTTATTTTTTAACAATGAAACAATTTTTTAAAACAAATATTACTGTGACTTCCAAAATAATAAAATAGTTAAAACGGCACCTCTCTCCTAAAAAATGATGAGCTTGTTTACTCTTCCTGTTGCAAATGAGGAAACTGAGATCCAAAAAGAGTGAGAATTCAAAGGTCTCAAAGAAAGTTATTTGCAGAGTGAGGGTAGGAACATAGGATCCTTTCCTACTCTCTTTCCACCCATTCATCCATCCATCCATCCATCCTTCCATTCACTTACTGATCCACCCATCCATCTATTCATCTATCCACCCATCTATCCATCCATCCACCCATTCACCTATCCATCCACCCATCCATCTATTCATTCATTTGCCATCCATCCATCCATCTACCCACTCATCCATCCATTCACCTACCCATCCATCCACCCACCCATCCATCCACCCACCATCCATCTATTCAACCATCCATCCACCATCTATCCACCCATCCATCTATTCATTAATCCACCCATCCATTCAACCATCCAACCATTCATCTATTCATCCGTCCATCTATCCACCCACCATCTATCTATTCATTTATCCATCCATCCATCATATATCCACCCATTGATCTATCCATCTATCTATTCATCTATCTACCCATCCACCCCCATCCATCTATTCATCCATCCATTCATCTACCCATCCCTCTGTCTACCCACTAATCCATCTATCCATCCATCCACTTCACAAATCTTCAATAAGCCCTGGGGGTCCTGCACTTGAAAGAAAGGTAGACAGAGGCCAGACCATGCATGGCCTTATGAGTCGTCTTAAGAATTTTGGACACTGTCTTAAGAACAATAAGAAAAACATTGCAGTACTTTTTGTTTTGCTTGAGTTTAGGGATTTTATTTCAAAAATATTTTATTGTAGAATGTTTCAAAAGTAGAAAGAGTAGTATCAATTACCTAGCTTCAATAATTCTCAGCACATGGAAAACCTTGTTTTACTGTCTCCCCACTCTCCCCACCCTACTGGATTATTGGTCTGCAAATACTCAGTGTGAATCTTCAAAAGATAAGGACTCTTTTATATATATATATATACACACACACACACATACATACATACACACACATATATAACATAAAATCATAATACCATTATCAAACTTAAAACATTTCCATAGTAATTCCATAATATTAAAAATTCCATCAGTTGACTAAAAAACTTCAGGGATTGGGAACTCACGTGACACAGGTGACATTTTAGAGACATTAGCTCTGGCTGCAGCATGAAGAAAGGATTATAGGGAGATGAGCCAAGTCTCAAAGGCCAATGCAGTAATCCAGATGAGAATGGAAGTGGCCTGAACATGACAGCAGTAGGGACAGAGAGGAATGGAGAGGTACAACAGCACTGCAGGAGGCATCATTGAAAGGACATCTTGAAAGTTATGGGGAAGATGAACAATGGAGACCATTAGGATGAGGCCCAGCACCTAGTGTGGGTGGTGGTGCCATTCACTGAGAGGAGACCAAAGCTGAAAATATCCATTTGGATTAGCAGATGGGGTGTGTCTTTTGGAGAGGTGGAGCACAAGGTGGGAGAGGGACATCAAGGGGAGCTGTCCAGGGCCAGTTGGAGAGAAGACCCGGGCTGGAGAGACAGGTTCGGGAGTCCTGAAGCTGTAGGTGGAAACTGAAGTTGTGGTTGCAGGTGGTGAAAGCAGAGGAGGCTGAGGACAGAACTGGAGGCTCAGTGCCATGATGGGGGGTGAAGAGAAACACCCAGACAGACTAGCACCAAGGAAAGAGCATCATTTAAAAGGGGAAACATGGTCAATGATGTCAAATTTTGCAGAGATGTCAAGTAAAGTCAGACTCAAAGTGGTCCACTGGGTTTAGGAAAAAGGATTTAGAACAAAGGGTGTTGGGAAGAGCCTCTTTGGTGAGGTAGAGAAAACAAACACCAGACGGTCACCAGTGAAAACAGAAGAACTGAAAGTTCCTCCGCACCCAACCCAAAGTGCTAGCATTACAGGCGTAAGCCACCGCGCCCGACCCAGTCTGTGATACTTTATTATGGCAGCTCTAACAAACTAATACAGCTGGGCACTGTGATTAACGTAGTACTTCCTTCTTTTTATTTAATGTTCACAACAATCTCATGCGGTAAGTGCTCCTGTATCTCCTTTTCTAGATGAAGAGATTGAAGCTTACAGAGGGAAACACGCTAACTTGCATAAGGTGGGAAAGTTCATAAGCAGAATTCTAATGCAGTTTCCCAGGGATGCTGTCACTAAGCACCACAGACTGCGGGGCTTAAACAGAAATTGATTGTTTCACAGCTCGGGAGGCTGGAAGAGACCAAGAGGTCGGTAGGGTTGGTGACTCGAGAGGGCTGTGAGGAAAGAATCTGCCCGTGTTTCTTCATATCAGCTTTCCTCTCTATATTACTCCTCTTTACAAGGACATCAGTCCAGTTGGATGAGAGGACCACCCTGCTCTGGTAGGACCTCATCTGAACTAATTACATCTGCAATGACTTTATTTCCAAATAAGGTCCCATTCTGAGATACTGGGGGTTAGGAATTTAACATATTAATTTCGGGGGACACAATTCAACCCTCCTGCCCTGCTTGGATGAAGGCCATGCGAGCTGAAGGACTCAGTCAGCTAGGGGAAAACCTGACTTCAGGGTGTTAAAGGAAAGGCATGACTACTGGGAGCAAGTCACGAGAGAGGTCATATACGGAGAAAAGTCCCACAGAAGGCAAGACAGGATGGCATTGAGTGACAGGTGGAGGGATTCACTTGGGCATGAGAGGAGACATTTTCCTTATTGTGACAAGGATGCGGGAAGGAAAAAGGGATGAGTTGAAATGTGAAGTGAATCTGCAGATGTGGAGGAGGGAAGTTGAGGAAGTTCATTTCAGAGGGCTCCTGCTTTCTTTGTGGAGCAGGTGGGGAGATTGCCTACAGAGGTTAACAGCAGGGTTTAAGATTGGGGCACAGAAGACGGACAGGCAATAAAACCAGAGACGTTGAAAAACGTGGCAAAAGTTTGAAACATCCACTGTGTATAAACGGCAGCAGCCTGCTGTGTCTAGAATAGGCCCCATTCAATGTAGCATTGCAGAAGATAATCTACTCTCATTTTAATTAGAAAAATAGGAGAACAGGAAGGTGAGCTGGCCAGGGAACTCCAGAGGGTTGCCTGACAGTAACAAGGATCTAGATGGCATTGGTGACCGTGAGTTTGCAGTGGCACCGTCTGCAGGGTGTGCGGTTTTGCCAGCCATGCTCAATAGCTGGGCGATTGATGCAGAGTAAGTAAACAGCTGGGCTCATCCAAGGCTGGGCTTTGGCCAGGGCAATGCATTAAAAGGACAAACGGCAAGGAGGTTGAGTATATTGACAAGAGGAGGGTGAAGTGGGGAAGCTCAGGGGGTTCAGTGGGCAGAGAGGGAAGTGGGCTTGTGAGGAGGCTGTGGCTATTTCTGCTGAAGAGGCCTGCTCATGGCCCTTGCTTTTGGAGCACATGGCTGTTGCTGCTTCCTGGAGGAAGAGATGCTGTCAGATGTGGCATACTAATGAGCTGCAGGCTGACAGGCTCCCCAGCTGGTCTCCCTCTTCTGCAGTGGTCCTGACTGGTCCCAGCTGGGCAATTCAGCAATCTGTGCTCAGTGCTGCCACAACTCTCAGAGCATGCTCTGGGGACACACACCCCTGTGAAAGGATGAGGTTGGTACCAGCTGCCTTCCTAGTGGCGTGTCGATGTATCCCTGGGTCAGACTGCTCATTTCTCTGTTATTTTAAAATGCTGTATGGGCCGACTCTGTTTACATCTTGGATTTTATTACTGTAATCTTCTAAGACTACCAATCTTCCTTTAGCTGCCATATTTCAAATAAAAGCTATGGATATTATTATAAATATTATTGATATTACTATTCTATACATCTACTAATATTATTAGCAGTCAACTTGAAACTCTAAGTTACCATATTCACTTCAGTATCTTCATGTACAAATAATGGAGAAAAAAAACATAAATATTTTACAGGGGTGGTGACACACTACTATTATTCCTAGTACAAAATGGTCAACATTTAAAAAATATATACTAAATATTGTCAGAAGCAACGGGAGCTATTATACCTTGTTGATGAGAATATCAATTGATACAACCACTTTGGAAACAGTTTGGTATTTTCTGTTAAAGCTGAAAACAAAGCGGGCAAGGTGCTATGAGCCTGTAGTCCCAGCTACTCAGGAGGCTGAGGAAAGAGAATCCCTTGAGGCAGCCTGAACAACACAAAGAAACAAGGAAGGCAGGGAGGGATGGACAGAAACCTATCATCCAGCAATTCCATATAAACACAACAGAAACAGATAAAGATCTGCGTAGCATTATTATTCATAATGGGCTAGTACTGGAAACAACACAATTGTCCGTGAACATTATTAATAGGATGGAAAAATGCTGGCATATCCATACAGTGGAATACCATACAGCAATGCAAATTACAAACTACAGCTACAGGCAATAACATAGATGTATTGCTCAAACATAATGCTGAGTGGGAGAAGCCTACACAAAAGAACTTATGCTGTGATCCATTTACCCAAAGTTTAAAAACAGGGGAAGTCACTTTATTGTATAGGAGTGCCAAGTGACATAGTAAAGCACAGAGAAAACTAAGGAGGGAATGACCAGAAGAGTCCGGATAGTCACCTGTGGGCAGGCCCACCCTCAACAGAAAACTGGCACATTCAGTAATTGAGGACATATAAATATACTTTAGACACTGCTTTGCTTATATACAAATAAAAATCTGCAATATATGTCATATGGAATTATTCTTTTCCTTTGACATGACTTCAAAGTACATATTATCTGATTCTTATCATGAGTTTAAAACAAAGGATCAATGTCTGACATTCTTCCAAATAATAAATTGACAGGATTCCTTGGAGCATTACAAAAAAGTTTTTTTGTGGGGCTTAAGGTAAAAGTACAGATGGAGAACTGCATGTTATGGGCCTAATATTGTATTGTACTATAAAATTGTAAATTGTAAAATTATAAATTAAACTGACAAGCTGTTAAATAAAAGATGTCCCATCCTCCTACTTGGACAAATATCTCTTCATAGTGACCTGAGAAACCACGTTGGATCTTAGAATTCTTGGACTGCTTGGATCTTCCTGCTAGAACATGTGCCACAGGAAGAAGCTTCCCCTAGATCCAGCCATCCACCTCATGCCCCAGCCCTGTTCCATCCCATAACCCAAGGGCCTTGGTGCTCATATATATCACTCTTGAGTCCTCAAGTCTAAACTTCACCCGTGGCCTTTTACAAATATCTGCTTCCATGTTCCCCTCAGGAAGGACTTAAAGATGAGCCCACAAAGACCAGGAAGCAGGTTTGGAATCATTTGAACAGGAAGTCCCAATGTCCTGGTCCTTGGCACGCGGTCTCGAAAGGGAGACATGGGTCTCAGGTGGGCGTGGTCTCTTGGTCCCACAGACCTCTTTCCCCTTCAGAAAGTGCATGGCTGGAGGAGAGACGGAAGCCCAAAAGCACAAGGCCCAACAGAGTCCCTGGTGCATGCAGATAAGGGTAGTACCTCCTTTATGGGAAAGAAAGAGGTCACATTGGAAAGGGCACTTGGAAAGCTTCTGGAGTCCTGGCAGTACTCTATGTCTTGACCTGCGTGGCTGTTAAATTTATGACAATTTATTAAGCTATACATTCATTTTATACAGTTTTCTATATGTGTGTTATATTTCCCAGTAAAGAATTAATGACGCGTGTGTGTGTGTGTGTATATATATGTAATTTCTGGTACTGTAGTTTATGGTATCCCCATAGACAAATCAGCTCTGAGAGGTGTCTTACAAGCGCAGACACCTTGGGCAGTTAAAATGCCTCGAGGTGCGAGTACCTAAAGAAGCAATAGACAGGGCACTGGAAACGCAGTAACTCTCCCTTCTGGTTCTCCACCCCGTGTGGGGCCAAGATACTGGGGAAACCACACATGGGTTCAGGCAGAGCAAATGAGTCATGGGCCCGTGTCCTCTTGCCTAGCCACTGCAAGTGCCTCAGAGGAAAATTCCTTTTTGCCCCTCCTAGCCAAGACTATAAACACTGTGTTTATCAAACTGAAATTACAGGAGGCTGTTCCCATCCTGGTAGAAGCGAAAGGAGACCAACTCCCAATTATCCTGTTTGGAAAAGAGTTCTAGGAAGACTTCCTCCTAAGGGCAGCTGCATAGGTTCATTAAATTGTTTGCTGAGCTTCTATTATGTGCCAGGCACAATTCTTATTTTTCTGCTTCCCCTTTTAAAGCAACTTCTTACATTATTCTTGATAGGAAAACACCGTCCTTTTACAAAGATTCACATTACCAATTCTCAAAAAGATATTCATGTGCCCTATGTGGTTTAAATATGAGGGTTTTTCTAAGAATATACATCCCAACTATAACCTACAAATACATACACATACACACACACATACCACCTCAAAACAGCCTTCCAGCTGCAAGATGTTGAAAGAGAAGTGAAAAATTGGCCAGTACTAACTCACCGAAAGCCCAGTCCATGTTTTTCCCAAAAAAATCAAATTCTGGGCTTTGCATCTAAGCTATTTAAAAGCCACATTTCCAAAACACTAGTTTTTCTCCTTTTCTGGAAACAAGAAAAGCATATGGCTCCAGTGACCTTCGCAAGCTGCTGGTAAGAGGTAGAGTCAGGCACATCTTGTGGCTTCAAAATGATAAAAGCAGTAACATATTAAGTTGGTTTAAAGGGGGATGGTGAGGCCACAGGGATGGGAGAGTAGAAAACAATCAGTGAAATCGATGACAAGACTAAAACTGTAGGTTACAGGCAAGGAAATTTCACTCTCACCTCTACTATCCATACAAAACACCTGGCAAACATCTACCCATCTCTCAAGACTCCATTCAAGATTGACCTTCTTCCTTTGTGCCCTCACTGGATCCACTGCACATTTGACCCGAAATGATGTAACATTTTATTGTGCAGCATTTTTTTGTTTGTTCAGTGAGACTGTGGGATCCTTGAGGACATTACTATAGTTTATGCGTCTTTGAAGTTCCAACTAAAGCACAGTAAGAACCCCATAAATGCTTCCTTTGATTGCATGAATGAATGGATGATGGATTCCATTCACGAGACTATGGATTTGGCTTTTCCAACTGCTCTGATGCAATCCTTAAATGATGAAAAGCATCTCAATTTTTTTCAGAGTTTACCAACCTTTCCATCTCTATCTCCTGTTTTCAGATTCAGTAAGCTGTGAGGTCTGTAATGTCAGACACTGGCAAACATCACGTGTTCTTCAAGTAGAGTTATGAAAACGAAGAAACTGGTCGGCAGAGTAAAACGTCGGAATTGTCCTTTCCAAGATCCAGAGCTGCAACATTCCTTGGGGGAAAATGTGGACAAGGGTGAGTACTGATAGAAAAAAACAGACAATTTGTGATTCCCCTTTTTCCAGTTTGCTCAGCTTAAAGCCCCTGCAATAATAATACAAATAGTGGGGAGTTTTTTTGCTGGTTTTTTTTTTTTTTTTTGGTCATACATACCTGCAACTAACATTTGGGGAAAATACTGTTAAGTGTAGACTGCCAGATTTTGCTCTGTTAGGTGAATTTTTTACATGGATACACTGATGCCCACAGGGCATCCTCTTCCATCCTGAAATCTCTGGGGAAGCAGTCTTCTGGGATGCAGATTGATTATTCCAATTAGCATAATGGTGCCTGAGCAAGCCTGGAAGTTATACCCACTGAACTACTCATTCAGAAGCTGATCGCCCAGGTTTGGAAATAGCCAGTTCTTCGGTGCCTTGTTTCTCTGTTTGCCAGTCCCCTTTAAACCATTCAACTTCCGTTCGGCCATTCCTCAAGAAAATCAACTTGGCCTGGGGTAAAGTGTAGGATTAAAATAATCAATTTTTCTATCTAACCAAGGCTTTCTAAAAGGTTTTATGAAAATTCATAGAAGAAATGATGTGTAATTTTACCTATTAGTTGGCCTCTAAAGGAGGTAGGCATCGTCGCATGGCATAGTGGCAATGAGGGTCACAAAGATCTGAGTTGTGGTCCTTGCTTTTCTGTTTAGTAGTAGAGTTGACCTTAAGCCAGTCACCTGACCCTTTTGAATCTCTGTTTCTGCCTTTATAAAATGGTGACAGGAAGATTGTTCAGAGGATGAAATGAGAAAATGCACATAGAGTAATTCGTGCTCAAAAAAAAAAAAAAAAAGGTGAATTCCCTTATCTGTTGAGATTGATCAACTGTTTTCTGTATCTCAGAGAATCAACCATCAACTGCACACAAATGAAAAAGCTCTGGGCACCACATCAAGCCAAGGACAGCCCCATCTCCTTTCTGGGGAAAGGTTCCAAGTTAAATACAACGAGAAATGTTTTCTTTAAATAATTTGACAAGCAACAAAAAGATTTTCCTGGAAGACATTAAATACAAGTTTGATTGTCATATCACAGTGATTTTTTAAAATTATACTTTAAGTTCTAGGGTACATGTGCACAACATGCAGATTGGTTACATAATTATACATGTACCATGTTAATTTGCTGCACCCAACAACTTGTCATTTACATTAGGTATTTCTCCTAATGCTATCCCTTCCCCAGGTCCCCACCCCCCAACAGACCCCAGTGTGTGATATTGACCGCCCTGTGTCCATGTGTTCTCGTTGTTCAACTCCCACCTATGAGTGAGAACATGTGGTGTTTGGTTTTCTGTCCTTGTGATAGTTTGCTTAGAATGATGGTTTCCAGCTTCATCCATGTCCCTGCAAAGGACATTAACTCATCCAATTTTATGGCTGTATAGTATTCCATGGTGTATATGTGCCACATTTTCTTAATCCAGACTATCATTGATGGACATATGGGGTGGCTCCAAGTCTTTGCTATTGTGAAGAGTGCTGCAATAAACATATGTGTGCATGTGTCTTTATAGTAGCATGATTTATAATCCTTTGGGTATATACCCAGTAATGGGATCACTGGGTATTTCTAGTTCTAGATCCTTGAGGAATCCCCACACTGTCTTCCACAATGGTTGAACTAATTTACACTTCCAACAACAGTGCAAAAGCATTCCTATTTCTCCACATCCTTTCCAGCATCTGTTGTTTCCTGACTTTTTAAGGATCGCCATTCTAACTGGTGTGAAAGGTATCTCACTGTCATTTTGATTTGCATTTCTCTGATGACCAGTGATGATGAGCATTTTTTCATGTCTGTTGGCTGCATAAATGTCTTCTTTTGAGAAGTGTCTGTTCATATCCTTTGCCCACTTTTTGATGAGGTTGTTTATTTCTTGTAAATTTGTTTAAGTTATTTGTAGATTCTGGATATTAGCCCTTTGTCAGATGGGTAGACTGCAAAGATTTTCTCCCGTTCTGTAGGTTGCCTGTTCACTCTGATGATAGTTTCTTTTGCTGTGCAGAAGCTCTTTAGTTTAATTAGATCCCATTTGTCTATTTTGGCTTTTGTTCCCATTGCTTTTGGTGTTTCAGTCGTGGTCTTTGCCCACGTCTATGTTCTGAATGGTATTGCCTAGGTTTTCTTCTAGAGTTTTTATGGTGTTTAAGTCTTTAATCCATCCTGAGTTAATTTTTGTATATGGTGTAAGGAAGGGATCCAGTTTCAGCTTTCTGCTTTCTACATACGACTAGCCAGTTTTCCCAGCACAATTCATTAAATAGTGAATCCTTTCCATATTGCTTTCCATATTCCATTTTGTCAGGTTTGTCAAAGATCAGATGGTTGTAGATGTATGTTGTTATTTCTGAGGCCTCTGTTCTGTTCCACTGGTTTAAATATCTGTTTTGGTACCAGTACCATGCTGTTTTGGTTACTATAGCCTTGTAGTATAGTTTGAAGTCAGGTAGCATCATGCCTCCAGCTTTGTTCTTTTTGCTTAGGATTGTCTTGGCAATGCGGGCTCTTTTTTGATACTATATGAAATTTAAAGTAGTTGTTTCCAATTCTGTGAAGAAAGTCAGTAGTAGCTTGATGGGGATGGCATTGAATCTATAAATTACCTTGTGCAGAATGGCCATTTTCATGACATTGATTCTTCCTATCCATGAGCATGGAATGTTCTTCCATTTGTTTGTATCCTCTTTTATTTTGTTGAGCAGTGGTTTGTAGTTCTCCTTGAAGAGGTCCTTCACATCCCTTGTAAGTTGAATTCCCAGGTATTTTGTTCTCTTTATGGTAATTGTGAATGGGAGTTCACTCATGATTTGGCTCTCTGTTTGTCTATTATTGGTGTATAGGAATGCTTGTGATTTTTGCACATTGATTTTGTATCCTGAGACATTGCTGAAGTTACTTATCAGCTTAAGGAGATTTTGGGCAGAGATGCTGAGGTTTTCTAAATATACAATCATGTCATACACAAACAGAGACAATTCCTCTTTTCCTAATTGAATACCCTTTATTTCTTTCTCTTACCTGATTTCCCTAACCAGAACTTCCAACACTATGTTGAACAGGAGTGATGAGAGAGGGCATCCTTGTGTTGTGCCAGTTTTCAAAGGGAATGCTTCCAGTTTTTGCCCATTCAGTATGATATTGGCTGTGGGTTTGTCATAAATAGCTCTTATTATTTTGAGATACATCCCATCAATACCTAGTTTATTGAGAGTTTTTAGCATGAAGGGCTGTTGAATTTTGTCAAAGGGCTTTTCTGCATCTATTGAGATAATCATGTGGTTTTTGTCATTGGCTCCATTTATGTGATGGATTACATTTATTGATTTGCATATGTTGAACCAGCCTTGCATCCCAGGGATGAAGCTGACTTGATCATGGTGGATAAACTTTTTGATGTGCTGCTGGATTCAGTTTGCCAGTATTTTACTGAGGATTTTTACATCAATGTTCATCAGGGATATTGGCCTAAAATTCTCTTTTTTTGTTGTGTCTCTACCAGACTTTGGTATCAGGATGATGCTAGCCTTATAAAATGAGTTAGGGAGGATTCCCCCTTTTTCTATTGATTGAAATAGTTTCAGAAGGGATGGTACCAGCTCCTCTTTGTACCTCTGATAGAATTTGGCTGTGAATCTTTCTGGTCCTGGCCTTTTTTTGGTTGGTAGGCTATTAATTATTGCCTCAATTTAAGAGCCTGTTATTGGTCTATTCAGAGATTCAACTTCTTCCTGGTATAGTCTTGGTTGGATGTATGTGTCCAGGAATTTATCCATTTCTTCTAGATGTTCTAGTTTATTTGTGTAGAGGCGTTTACAGTATTCTCTGGTGGTAGTTTGTATTTCTGTGGGTTTGGTGGTGATATACCCTTTACCATTTTTTATTGTGTCTATTTGATTCTTCTCTCTTTTCTTCTTTATTAGTCTTACTAGCAGTCTATCTATTTTGTTGATCTTTTCAGAGGTGTTTATAGTATTCTCTGATGGTAGTTTGTGTTTCTGTGGGATTGGTGGTGATATCCCCTTTATCATTTTTTATTGCGTCTATTTGATTTTTCTCTCTTTTCTTCTTTATTAGTCTTGCTAGCAGTCTATTTATTTTGTTGATCTTTTCAAAAAACCAGCTCCTGAATTAATTGATTTTTTTGAAGGGTTTCTTGTGTCTTTATCTCCTTCAGTTCTGCTCTGATCTTAGTTATTTCTTGCCTTCTGCTAGCTGTTGAATTTCTTGCTCTTGCTTCCCTAGTTCTTTTGTGATGTTGGAGTGTCGATTTTAGATCTTTCCTGCTTTCTCTTGTGGGCATTTAGTGATATAAATTTCCCTCTACACTGCTTTAAATGTGTCCCAGAGATTCTGGTATGTTGTGTCTTTGTTCTCATTGGTTTCAAAGAACATCTTCATTTCTGCCTTCATTTCGTTACTTACCCAGCAGTCATTCAGGAGTGGTTGTTCAGCTTCCATGTAGTTGTGTAGTTTTGAGTGGCTTTGTTAGTCCTGAGTTCTAATTTGATTGTACTGTAGTCTGAGAGACGGTTTGTTGTGATTTCTGTTCTTTTACATTTGCTGAGGAGTGTTTTACTACCAATTATGTGGTCAATTTTACAATAAGCATGATGTGGTGCTTGGAAGAATGTATATTCTGTTGATTTGGGGTGTACAGTTCTGTAGACGTCTATTAGGTCCGCTTGGTCCAGAGCTGAGTTCAAGTCCTGGATATCCTTGTTAACCTTCTGTCTCGTTGATCTGTCTGATATTGACAGTGGGGTGTTAAAGTCTCCCATTATTATTGTATGAGAGTCTAAGTCTCTGTAGGTCTCTAAGGACTTGCTTTATGAATCTGGGTGCTCCTGTGTTGGGTGTATATATATTTAGGATAGCTAGCTCTTCTTGGTGAATAGATCCCTTTACCATTATGTAGTGGCCTTCTTTGTCCTTTTTGATCTTTGTTGGTTTAAAGTCTGTTTTATCAGAGACTAGAATTGAAACCCCTGCCTTTTTTTTTTTTTTTTTTTTCCTTTCCATTTGCTTGGTAGATCTTCCTCCATCCCTTTATTTTGAGCCTATGTATGTCTTTGCACATGAAATGGTTCTCCTGAATACAGCACATCGATGGGTCTTGACTCTTTATCCAATTTGCCAGTCTGTGTCTTTTAATTGGGGCATTTAGTCCATTCACATTTAAAGTTAATATTGTTATGTGTGAATTTGATCCTGTCATTATGATGTTAGCTGGTTATTTTCCTGTTAATTGATGCGGTTTTTTCATAGTGTCAATGGTCTTTACCATTTGGCATGTTTTTGCAGTGGCTAGTACCAATTATTCCTTTCCATGTTTAGTGCTTCCTTCAGGAGTTCTTCTTGTAAGGCAGGCCTGGTAGTGACAAAATCTCTCAGCATTTGCTTGTCTATAAAGGATTTTATTTCTCCTTCACTTATGAAGCTTAGTTTGGCTGGATATGAGATTCTGGGTTGAAAATTCTTTTCTTTAAGAATGTTGAATATTGACTCCCACTCTCTTCTGGCTTGTAGGGTTTCTGCCAAGAGATCTACTGTTAGTCTGATGGGCTTCCCTTTGTGGGTAACCTGACCTTTCTCTCTGGCTGCCCTTAACATTTTTTCCTTCATTTCAACCTTGGTGAATCTGACAATTATGTGTCTTGGGGTTGCTCTTCTTGAGGAGTATCTTTGTGGTGTTCTCTGTATTTCCTGAATTTGAATGTTGGCCTGCCTTGCTAAGTTCAGGAAGTTATCCTGGATAATATCCTGAAGAGTGTTTTCTAACTTGGTTCCATTCTCCCCGTCACTTTCTGGTACACCAATCAAATGTATATTTGGGCTTTTCACATAGTCATATTTCTTGGAGGCCTTGTTTGTTTCTTTTCATTCTTTTTTCTCTAATCTTGTCTTCTCACTTTATTTCATTAATTTGATCTTCAATCACTGATATCCTTCCTTTCACTTGATCAAATAGGCTATTGAATCTTGTGCATGTGTCACAAAGTTCTCATGCTGTGGTTTTCAGCTCCATCAGGTCATTTAAGATCTTCTGTATACTGTTTATTCTAGTTAGCCATTAATCTAACCTTTTTTCAAGGTTTTTAGCTTCCTCACAATGGGTTAGAACATGCTCCTTTAGCTTAGAGAAGTTTGTTATTACCAACCTTCTGAAGCCTGCTTCTGTCAACTAGTCAAACTTATTCTCTGTCCAGTTTTGTTCCCTTGCTGGCAAGGAGTTGCGATCCTTTGGAGGAGATGAGGCACTCTGTTTTTTGGAATTTTCTGCTTATATGCTCTGGTTTCTCCCCATCTTTGTGGTTTTATCTACCTTTGGTCTTTGATGTTGGTGACCTACAGATGGGGTTTTGGTGTGGATGTCTTTTTGTTGATGTTGATGCTATTCTTTTCTGTTTGTTAGTTTTCCTTCTTACAGACCCCTCAGCTGCAGGTCTGTTGGAGTTTGCTGGAGGTCAGCTCCAGACCCTGTTTGCCTGGGTGTCACCAGCAGAGGCTACGGAACAGCAAATATTGCTGCCTGATCCTTCTGCTGGAAGCTTCGTCCCAGAGAGGCACCCACCTATTTGAGGTGACTGTCGGCCCCTACTGGGAAGTGTTTCCCAGTCAGGCTACACGGGGGTCAGGGACCCACTTGAGGAGGCAGTCTGTCCATTTTTGGAGCTCGAACGCCATGCTGAGAGAACCACTGTTCCTTTAGAGTTGTCAGACAGGGACATTTAAGTCTGCAGAAGCTGTTTGCTGCCTTTTGTTCTCCTATGCCCTGCTCCCAGAGATGGAATCTATAGAGGCAGTAGGCCTTACTGAGCTGTGGTGGGCTCTGCCCAGTTTGTATTTCCTGGCCTCTTTGTTTACACTTTGACACTTTGTTTACTCAAGCCTCAGCAATGGTGGATGCCCCTCCTGCTGTCAAGCTGCAGTGTCACAGGTTGATCTCAGACTGCTGCACTAGCAGTGAGCAAGGCTCCGTGGGTATGGGACCCACCGAGCCAAGCACAGGAGAGTATCTCCTGACCTGCCAGTTGCTAAGACTGTGGGAAAAGTGTAGTATTTGGTCAGGAGTGTACCATTCCTCCAGGTACAGTCTGTCACGGCTTCCCTTGGCTAAGAAAGGGGAATCCCCTGACCCCTTGCGCTTCCCGGGTGAGGCGATGCCCTGCCCTGCTTCAGGCCTCCGTGGGCTGCATCCACTGTCCAACCAGTCCCAGTGAGATGAACCAGGTACCTCAGTTGGAAATGCAGAAATCACCCATCTTCTGTGTCGATCTTGCTGGGAGCTGCAGACCAAAGCTGTTCCTATTTGGCCATCTTGGACAATAGCCCACTCACTGTGATGTTTTAAGGTCAAGGTAATGACCTCTTAAAAATCCTCCCTAGTACTAGATTCTATGGCAAAAGTCTGTCACAGAACTGGATACTTCAGAGATTTCCACCAAACCAAATTAGTAATCCAAACTGGAACAAACTACATTTATTTGTGAATCCTCAATCCATTCAATACAAATACCAATTTCTCTATGAATAGTGAAACAAAAAATGTCTCTCTTCTCATTTTTTATACCTACTCAGCCAGCATTACTAAACTGAGACCAAAACAGAGAGAGACAGGGAGAAAAAACATTCCCTGAAGCAAGTCAGTATTTCATTCCAGCTGTATCTCTGCAATTAACATTAGCTCTATGGTATTTCCAATACATGCTGAGCCTCAACTTTTGGAATTCTAGACCTAAAAAACATAATTTCACCACCTAAAATTTTTAATTTGCTTTAGAATTATGTATGTTGAGTCAAAAGGTCCTTTGAGGTCTTTAATTCCATTACTTCTGGGTGATTTTTCCCCATTATTAAACTTTATTTAACTTTTCATACACACAGATACACACACACACACACACACACATCACTTCACACTACACATATGTATATTTCTACTGCTCTTTTTCAGGTAGGATGCTGGTTAAAAATATGGATTGGGGCCGGGTGCAGTGGCTCACGCCTATAATCCCAGCACCTTGGGAGGTCAAGGTGGGCAGATGATTTGAGGTCAGGAGTTCGAGACCAGCCTGACCAAGATGGTGAAACCCTTTCTCTACTAAAAATAGGAAAATTAGCTGGGTGTAGTGGTGTGCACCTATAGTCCCAGCTACTCAGGAGGCTGAGGCAAGAGAATTGCTTGAACCCCAGAGGCAGAGGCTGCAGTGAGCTGTGATTGCACCACTACACTCCAGCCTGGGTGACAAAGCAAGACTCTGTCTCCAAAATAAAAAGAAAAGAAAAGAAAAATATGGACTGGAAGCCATACTGCCTGGTTTGAATCCCAGTCCTGCCTCTATCAAGTAATAGGGCCTTGAACAAGTTATTAACCCTCTTTGTGCCTCAGTTTCTTCAGCTACAAAATGAGAATGAGAATAGTACCTACCTCGAAGGACTTGTGATGATTAAATTTGCATGTTGCTCGGAATTGTGTTTGGCACCTACTAAGCCCTCAATAGAAGCTTCCTGAGTTTTATAGCACATAAAAAGTCAAGTCAGTGCAGCTAAAAGAAATCATTGAAGGAGCAGATGAGAGATGCAGAGCATAAGGAAAGGCCTGGTGGGAGAACAGGCCTTGAGAATCTGGATGGGGCTAGACTTGGTTGCTCACCTGAGCTACCTTAAGCTGTGATTTTTCTGGTTCCAGAGGTGACAATGAAGACATCATGAGTGAGGGCATGGACAGAAAAATTCACTGGGGAAGCCTGCGCTAAACTCATAAATACTCTTAAAATTAATCCCGTTACAAGAAGCCTCAGCAAATAAAAGCAAGCCCTGAGGGAACTGCACTAATATCAGTGTGAGGAGGAAGGCAGAGAGGTCTCCTCACACCTGGAGAGCTGTCCTTGGCTGCAGAGAGGCTGGCACCCTGCAGCATTCTTTTCCCAGAATGGTTCTGTTTTATTTCATTTTCAAAGAGCTGGTAGTTAAACATTTACCAATGTTCCACTGAAGACAATAAAGGATAAAGGAGCTGGCTCAGAAAAAATGAAAACCTAAAAAAAAAAATTAAACTACAAAGCTTTTTCACCTTTGAATTAGGCCAGGAAGCCGGCAGCCAGACATGGCATGTTACAGTTTATCTAAAGAAAAAAAGCTAAATTGACTGGGCGTGGTGGCTCATGCCTATAATCCCAGCTCTTTGGTAGGCTGAGGTGGGTGGATCACCTGAGGTCAGGAGTTCAAGACCAGCCTGGCCAACATGGTGGAACCCCGTCTCTACTGAAAATACAAAAATTAGCCAGGTATAGTGGTGTGCACCTGTAATCCCAACTACTCGGGAGGCTGAGGCAGAAGAATCACTTGAATTTGGGAGGTGGAGGTTGCAGTGAGCAGAGATCATGACATTGCACTCCAGCCTAGGCAAAAAGACTGAAACTTCGTCTAAAAAAAAAAAAAAAAAGAAAAGAAAAGAAAAAGAAAAAAGGCCAAACCATATCCTTGCTTCGCAGAGGACCAGAAAGTGTTGACTGACAGAATTTGAAAAATTTCAGGCCAGACATGGTGACTCATGCCTGTAATTCCAGCCCTTTGGGAGGCCAAGGCAGGGGTATCACCTGAGGTCAGGAGTTCGAGACCAGCCTGGGCAAGACGGCAAAACCCTGTCTCTATTAAAAATACAAAAATTAGCCGAGCATGGTGATGTGCACCTTTAATCCCAGCTACTCTGGAGGCTGAGGCAGAAGAATGGCTTGAACCCAGGAAGTGAAGGTTGCAGTGAGCCCAGATCATGCCACTGCACTCCAGCCTGGGTGATACAGCGAGACTGTCTCAAAGAAAAAAAAAAAAGAAAGAAAAATTTTGTCATTCTTTCCCACTAAATACAAGTTCACTGCAAGTCCAAAGTACTGATCCACACCATGTATTTACATCTGCCCCAGGTTTGTGGTAAATGCTGTAAACAGAGAGATGTGATGAAGAGAGATAATGCATACTCTTTATCACCTCTCTAAAAACATGATTATCCTGACATATTCCCTAGAATATGGAAATACTATCTAGTGAGAATTACCATCCTGTTTCATTATACTTAAAAGAGAATTTAACCTGTTCAGATTTCTGAGTTGTTCCTTAACTATAAAAATGAAAGAATCAGGATCAAAATTAAGAACCTCTAAATCCGCCTATTGTATCCGCTTCGGCTGCCGTGACAAGGTATCACAGAATGGGGGCTTAAACAACAGAAATTTATTCTCTCACAGTTCTGGAGGCTGGAAGTCCAAGATAAGGTGTCCGCAGGGTTGATTTCTCCCGAAACTTCTCTCCTTGGATTGTAGACCTTCGTCTTTTCCCCGTGTGGTCTTCCCTCTGCTTGGCTGTGCCCTCATCTCCTCTTCTTATAAGGACTCCTGTCATACTGGATTAGGGCCCACCTCATTTTAACTTAATTACTTCTGCGAAGACCCTATCTCTAAACACAGTCACATTCAGAGTTCCTGGGTGTTAAAGTTTCAACATGAATTTGGGATGGAGGTCACAATTCAGTCCATCATATGCCTAATGTGAGTGTAATGCATCTACAGGGACAATTTGATTGAACACCACAGGTTGCATTCCCAGAGAAGCAAATTTTGAGATGGAGATTGGTATGCCGGAAGTTTGTGGAGAGTGCTCTTGGGAAACTGTTAAAGCAGCAGAGGAAGCAGGACTAGGCAGAGGAAGAAGCTGAAATCAGGATAAAGGTCCCACCAAGTCACAGAGGCCCTCCAAAGCTGGGATGTCCTTCCATGTTGTCTGAACTGAGGCAAGGTAGTTGGAAGTTTATGCCCCTTCCTGGACAGTCACTGCAAGCAGGCCACCCCAGGGAGGAGGCATGCTGTGCCTCAGCTGGGGACAATCTCAAGAGGGGACTCTGCAGTGAGCTGCTAGGTGCCAACCCTTCCATAGCTGACAGAATGATTGACTACTCAGCCTGAAGTGGGTCTCAGGTCTTGGACCCCAGTGTCCACTACAAATCTGAAATTTACTCTCCTCAAGTGAGTGGAAGGACTTACCATTATCTTCTTAAGAAATTTCTCACACCCTACAGAATGGGAGAAAATATTTGCAAAACATTTATCTGATAATAGGTTAATAGCCAGAAAAATATAACGCACTCCTACAATAAAAGCAAGGAAACATAACCTGGCTACAAAAAAACGGGCAGAGAACCTGAATAGACGTTTGTCAAAAGAAGACATACAAAATGGCCAAAAGGTACATATAAAGATGTGCAACATCACTAATTGTATTAGTCTGTTCTCACTTCTAATAAAGACCTACCCAAGACTGGGTAATGTATGTAGAAAAAGAGGTTTAATGGACTCATGGTTCCACATGACTGGGGAGGCCTCACAACCAATGCAGAAGGCAAAGGAGGAGCAAAGGCACATCTTTCATAGCAGCAGGCAAGAGAGCTTGTGTAGGGGAACTGCTCTTTACAAAACCATCAGATCTTGTGAGACTTATTCACTGCCACGAGAACAGTGCAGGAAAGACCCGCCCCCATGATTCAGTTACCTCCCACCAGGTTCCTCTCACAACATGTGGGAATTATGGGAGCTACAATTCAAGATGAGATTTGGGTGGGGACACAGCCAAACCATATCACTAATCATCAGGGATATGCAGATCGAAACCATAAAGAGATATCATCTTACCCCAGTTGGCTATCATCAAAAACACTAACAAGTGTTGTTGAGGATATGGAGAAAGGGAACCCTTGTATACTGTTGGTAGGAATGTAAACTGGTATATTAGTTTGTTCTCACATCACTATAAAGAACTACCTAAGACTGGATAATTTATAAAGAAAAGAGGTTTGATTGGCTCATAGTTCTGCAGGCGTTACAGGAAACATGGCTGCAGAGACCTCAGGAAACTTAGAATCAAGGCAGAAGACAAAAGGGAAGTCAGCACATCCTATATGGCTGGAACAGGAGAGGGAGAGAGCAAAGGGAGAAGTGCTACACACTCTCAAACAACCAGATCTCATGAGAACTCACTCACTATCATGAGAACAGCAAAAGGGAAATCCACCCGATGATCCACACTTCCACCAGACCCCTCCTCCAACACTGAAGATCACAATTCAGCATGAGATTTGGGTGGAGACACAGAGCCAAACCATATCAGCTGGTATAGTCATTATGGAACACAGCATGGAGGTTCCTCAAAATTGAAAAATACAATTGTCATATGAACCAGTAACTCCACTTCTGGGTATATATCCAAAGGAAATCAAATCAGTACCTCAAAGAGTTCTATGCACCTCCATGTTCATTGCAACATTATTCACAATAGCCAAGATATAGAGTCAACCTAAGTGTTGATTCCATTAATACATGAATGGATAAAGAAAATGTGATACACACACACACACAGACACACACACACACAGTGGAATTCTATTCAGCCTTGAAGAAGAAGGAAGTCCTGTCATTTGTGACAACATGGATGAACCTGGAGGACATTATGCTGAGTGAAATAAGCCAGGCACAGAAAGACAGATACTGCATGACCTCACTTTACATATGGAATCTAAAAAAGTCAGACTCATAGAAGCAGGAAGTAGAATTGTGCTCACCAGGGGTTGGGGGACTGGGAGGATTGGAAAGATGTTGGTCAAAGTGTACACTTTCAGTTACAAGATGAACAAGTTTTGGGAATCTAATAAATAACGTGGTGATATGGTTAAAAACACTGTATTTAATAAATACTTGAGACTTGCTACTACAGTAGATCTTAAATGTTCTCAGCACGCACACACATAGACGGTCACTGTGTGAGGTGACAGATATGTCAATTAGCTTGGTTGTTGTACTTATTTCACAATGTATACGTATATCAAAGCATTATGTTGTACACTTTAACTATATACAATTTTTATTTGTCAAATATGCCTCGATAAAGCTGAGTGGGGGGCATAGAAAACAGAGACATTTCTCATAATATCTCTCAGTAGATCAAAGGGTAACACACTATGAACTCGAAAATATTTGGCCCAACCCTGGGCTGCTAACATGGGTTAGTGGAAAAAGTGCACTGTGGAGCCAGAAAGGTCTGGGTTCAAATCTCTACCTTGCTGTTTGCTAATAATCCTTAACCTCTCTGAACCTGCAAAATGAATATAATAATACCAATCTTATTGGACTGTTGCAAGAGTTAAACAAAACAAACCCCACAGACTTAGATTGTCTAGCAACAACCCTTGACACAAAGAAGGCATTTTAAAGGCATTTGTTCCCTTCCCCTTTTTTCCTCATTGCGGTGACTGATTACAAACTAGAAGTGTTTCTCAACTTAAAGTGGTTTCTCAAGTATGTGACTGGAACCACCTGTACAGATTGTTAAACTACAGATCCCTGGACCCCACCCCGCTCTTAGTGAATCTAGCTCATGGGTTCTAGGGTGGAGGCCAGGAATGTATAATTTTAGCAAGTTCCATGGATGTTTCTGATACCCAGAAAACCGTGAAGCCCTCTGCTTGAGGCTGAGCTCAGTAAGAATATCCTTTATATTAGAGCCCAGGGAGGTCTGTGCTTAGAGGATGCCTGAGGACATTCGCACCTCCCTCCTTGTCATGGGTTCTGTGGATGTACATCTCCACATCACATCACAGAGACCACTGCCCCTTGTGTAAATACTGTGTATTCCAAAGCCAAAACATGCATCAATCACATCAGTTATAGACTCAAACCAATTCTCCTTTTTGAGATGTCATTGTATTGAGTTATAAATCACCACTAAAAGGCAATTTTGTGCAGACAGAAATTTTATTGGAGGATGCAGATCCCCTGAGCTCGTCTGGAAAACGAGAAGCATATTCAAAGACGAAGTATCCTGCAGGTGGAAGAGTCATTGGGCCTGTGAACAGGCATGTCTGGATGGAGATTTAACTTTTTCATTTAAACCAGATAAAATGGAGCCCCCCCACCCAGATGGGATTGCTGAAGGCTTTCTGGCTTTGATTACGGGTCACAAAGTCCAGCTGCATTGCAGAAATTACACTGTCAAGAAGACGCTGACCAAGGCCCAGAAAATAAACAGGAGCTGAGATGCAGAAAGTGACCTCGAAGCTTACACAGGCTTTCCCAGGCCTACCAGACGCTTTTCTTGATTTAACGCCGGGTCATGTGGTTTTTCAGTGTCTTCTGTGGCTTTCTTTTCCCACAGATGGGCCTCACTTATTCTAAAATATAAAGTTTTAGGGGTTTCTTGAAAATGGCACTTTCACTCAGTAAAAATAAGTCTAGATGAAAACCTTATCTGTGGGAATCCATTCTGAAGAAGGATTCAAGTAAGTCTATTTTCCCCAAACGATCAATAGCCACCCAGACCTAATGACTTTTTACATGATGAAAAAGATTCTGGAAGCAGCACAGCAAAAATATGACAATGACAGAGAACTCAAAGGTAACCCTGTACTCACCATCTCCATGCAAACATCACAAGTGCGGGGATGGGTAAACCCTTTAGTGGGAGATCTATGTTGCTAATAACAAGATATTCTGAGTTCTCTTCTTATTAGTGAGAGAGCCTTCCATGACCATTTCCCCATAGTTTGCCTTTATTCTTTTCTAAGAAACTATTTTTCCAGGTTTGACCAGGGTGCTGTAACCCACAGAGGCACTGTTATGCCCAAACTACGCATCCCTATCTGTTAAGTATTATCCAACGCCCACTCGGGTTTTCACTGGCTCATTTAGAGAAGCACCTTTGAGTACAATATCCAATTAAACAGCAGATTTACATGGAGTGCTTCCTGCTGGTGTTAAAAATCTCATTCTATTTCTGCCCTGTGCTCTGCCATCCCCTAGATACACAGAATTCTGGACGCAGTAGAGCACTTTCATGAGAATAGTGCTGCGGTGAACCGCAGTAGCAAGGAAATCGTACAAGCTCAGCATCTCAGCACAACACACTGTTCTCACTCGTGCGCCAGTCAGGGACTCTCCCAGACAGCTGACCTCGGGGATCTGGGTCTCTTCCATCATGGGGCTCCAGTATCTCAGGGCCTTTCACTTCCAGCACGTTAAACACTCCCTCTTCTTCAAGAGGGAGGGTATGGGACATTTTAGGGAGCAGGCTAGAAAGCAGGGTACATCACTTCCACTGGCACTCTATCATCCAGCACTCAATCACATCATCAATATAAATCCGAAGAAAGCAGGGAGATAGAGGGAAGAGCACAGCTGCTGCTAGTGCCTGCCTCGGAGAGACGTTAGTTGCCCCTTTCTTTCAACCCCCTTTTAAGGTTTTGCAGTTGAGGCAACTGAGACCCGGAAGACATGTTACCCACAGCTAGTCAGTGACAGCCCAGCTCGGTGTTCACCAAAGGGCCTGTTGCCCATCCCTATTAATTCCAATTAATGGATAAAAGCATTCATATGGTCTCAAGGTACAGTTGGAGCTTTGTTTCCTGCTCTTCTATCCAGGACTCCAGGGTGAGGAGGAATATGACTACTCTGCTGCAAAACCAGCAGTTCCAGGGCAATGCCTCTTGGTCTGGGGAGCTGGACAGATGAATACTTCAAGGAGCAAGTGCCAGTAGCCAACCCTAATTACAGGAAATGCTTCTTGGCTCCTAAGGGATATAAAATTACTTGGGGGAAAGTCAAGGAAAATAGAAACAGAATACCCCATAATGCTTTATTTGGAGGCCAGAAGTCACCTACTAAGGCTTGTATTTTGTGTTTGATTCTGTCAAGATAGCTTAAAAGGTGGAGACAGCGTTTCAGGGGAGTGAAGGTCTGGATGGTATCAGCCTGACTTGCAAGCGTTGCTGTGGTTCATGAAAACATATGTCTTGAAAGGTTGCCCTCCTCGCAATTCCGAGCAAATGTGAGAAACAACAGAGGTTTCCAACAAATGCCTGCTAAAGAATGAGGAAATGGACACAGGCAAATAGGCCAATGGAGTCTCCTTAACGGATTCTTAAGGCTGTCTGGAGGAGGTAATGCTAGTGGAAAGAACTCCTGTGTGAAAACCTTCATGCATCTTTGCCCCTGTGGAACCGTCTACACCAGTGGTAATGGAGCAGTTAGTTATATACCTATTTTTTTAACTCTGATTTTACCATTACAGAGGTTATATACCGATAGGATTTTTTGCCTAAATTTTAAAATTTCCACCTGGAGATCTGGCATTGAATAATTAAAGGCTGCGTGTTGTTCCTCTTATTCTTAAGGATCTTGGACAAATTATTTAATAGTCTGAGATCTCCTTCTCTCCTTCCTTATCCTCCCCACCCCTGACCTATAACAGCTAGGCAGAGAAAATAAATACAAATAATATCTGCCGGCTGGGCAAGGTGGCTAACGCCTGTAATCCCAGCACTTTGGGAGGCCGAGGCGGGCAGATCACGAGGTCAGGAGACCAAGACCATCCTGGCTAACACGGGAACCCGGGAGGTGGAGGTTGCAGTGAGCCGAGATCGTGCCACTACACTTCAGCCTGGGCGACAGAGCGAGACTCTGTCTCAAAAAATAAATAAATTAGTAAATTAATAAAATAAAATCTGCCATTTGGCTGCAAAGTATGGTGCTGATTTAACCTAAATATTACCATATAAAATCAAACAATAATAATAGAAAACAGATTTATAGCAGTACCAAAATTATATTACTTAATTTGGCTGTCTTTTCCCAAAATATAATCACACTTCCTAGATTTTACAGATCAGATATAAAAGAGTACAACGGAAGAATTCAATGACATGTGCCTTTATTGTTCAGTTTTTCATCTCAAGCTCTTCTTTTCAAGCTAACTGTTCCGCCTCTTCAAAAAATGTTTGTTCTTGTGAGTCAGAAATATTGTACCCATTTTATTAACAGCCTGTTTGAAGCCAATAAGATGAATGGGTTTGCTGAGTATAGGTTAGTTTATGGCAAAATCTGGACTCAAATCAATGGCAGGAGAGGAGACGCAAGCTGCTCAGATACCTCCAAAGGACTTGGAAGTAAGGAAACTTTCAGAGTTAAATTAGCAAAATGCATACATTAAATACATACACACTAGTGAAACAAAATGGCTGCAATTAGCTAATTACGGACGTAAGCCAATAAATCATCCATCTATCTGTAAAATAGAAGAGTGTGGGAACTTCTTAAACTTCAGTCCTACTGATCCAGGGTATAGTAATGAGGAAGATGAGTATATGGTTGTAAGTCAGTGAGCAGAATGCCAAGTGGCTGCATTGTGCCTGATTGAATGAAAGGTATGTGAACAGAAGGGGTTGGTCAGCCAAAGAAGCAGGAAACGGAGAATCAGAGGGTCAGAAAGGCCTTCTGGATGGCATAGCCCTTGGACATGGAAGCATCTAAGAAAAACATAGTCTTGGCAGTATTGATCAAAAGTATTACGGTTCCCTTTGTGAGACGTTCGTTCCCTGTTGTGAGCCTCAAGCCATTGACAGCACCATTCTAAGATCTATTCGGAGCACTTGTTCTGATCCTGTGGACACCAAGCAACCTTGTGATAATTTGACTCTTCATATAGTGAGACTATTGGCAGCTCTGCCTCAACACATTCTGGTCTACTTGTCAGCTGCATAGAGTATTTTAAACTAATTTAATTATATCTGACGTAGTGTGCTGACTCCACCCTAAGAATGCCAACAAAATCACTTTTATGAGCCTAACAGACCTTAGACCAGGGTGTACTCTTTAAGGTAAACACCACCCTACGGCGTGCAGCTAGACAGGCAGTAATGTTGTCCAGCAACACCCCAGGCCACACGCCATACTCCTCTTGAACTGTGGCTGAACCAGCCTGTGTAATTTTGACTGAGCCACGTGTAAAGTCAAGATCAGGATGTTCTAACAACATGACCACCTCTAGTGATCTGACCAAACAATTGGCATATCACAAGCCAGGAGCAGTCTGCAGAGTGGAGGGATGGAAAGAACCTAAACCATTTAACAGGCCATGTGCTGATTTTCAGTTGTACCTGGGACCCTGCCATAGACAGCTTCATCGAAGATATCAATACTGTTGACAGAGTAATGTTTTCCAGGTTTTATACCACCCTACTTAGTTGCAGTAATTGTTAGGTGATAAAGACAGTGACAGCTAATTACAAAATTCAGCTTCCAAAAGCTGGAAGGTTAAGTGACACCTCTTACCTGCTGGGTGATGGGTTAGTGTCTTAGCCTGATCCCTTTGCTACTCTCTGCCCCCAACTCCAACCCCATCTGGAAGCTTGTGCACTTGAGGCAGTAGATTTCACACAAAACCAAGTCAGAAGGCTTTACAACAGAACGTTAAATAGGAATGTGTAGGAAAAGTACGTAGAGGAGTATGGATGAAGGGGATGAAGAATATTGCCTAAAAACTCAAGAGCATTATCTGTAGCCCCTATAACACTTTTTATTTGTGTGTTGTGTGTGTGTGTGTGTGGATTTGTGCACTACTGTGCCTTCATACCAGCTTGTCAGAAATGTATAAACCTATGTCCATAGACATTAACTACTTTTCTGTTTTGTTTTGTTTTGAGACAGTTGCACTCTGTTACCCAGACTGGAGCACAGTGACACGATTTCAGCTCACTCCAACCTCCACCTCCCAGGTTCAAGCAATTCTTCTGCCTCAGCCTCTTGAGTGGCTGGGATTACAGGCTCATGTCACCACGCCTGGCTGATTTTTGTATTTTTAGTAGAGACAAGGTTTTGCCATGTTGGCCAGGCTGGTCTTGAACTCCTGATATCAAGTGAATCCACCCGCCTCGGCCTCCCAAAGTGCTGAGACTAAAAGCGTGAGCCACCGTGCCCAGCCTACTTGGCTTCTTTAAACAGCTTTATTGAGGCATAACTGACATACAATAAACTACACATATTTAAAATATAAATTATTTTAATCTTTAATTATACCTTTATTTTTAAAAAAACTGTGTGAGCCCAATCAGATAATCATGAAAAGTTCCATATTAATGATAATTGTACTAAATAGAGAAGCCTCCATGTAAAGTAAATTTTGATAATATTGACATATATATACACTGGTGGAACCATCACCAAAACCAAGATAACAAACACATCCATCACCTCCAGAAGTTTTCTCATGCCCTTTTGAAATCCCACCTCTGCTGCTTCCTACCCGCATCCCCATTCCTAGGCAACCGTTAATCTGCTTTCTGTCACTATACATCGGTTTGGATATACCAGAAAATTATATAAATGATGCATCTCTTATATACCCTTTTTCAGGCTTCTTATACTCAGAATAGTTACTTTGATTTGTATCTATGTTGTAATATGTATCAATAGTTCATTTATTTTCACTATGGCTGAGTAGTATTCTTCATATGGATGGACCACAGTGTGTTTATCCATTCACCTTTGATAGATATTTGGTTTATTCCCAGCTGGGAGCAATTAGAAATAAAATTCTAAAAGCATTTATGTAAAAGAGTTTGTATGGCATAGGCTTTCCTTTCTCTTGGATAAAAACCTAGGAATCAATGACTAGATTATATGACCAGTGTACTCCTAACTTCCTAAGAAACTGCCTAACTGTGTTCCCATCACCAGTGTTTGAGAGTTCCAGTTCCTCCATATCCTTGCCAACACATTTTATGGTCAGATTTTCTTTCTAATTCTTGCCTTTCTAATAGGTATGTAGTGGTACCTTCTAGTAGCTTTACTTTGCATTTCTCTAATGCCTGATGATGTTGGGCATCTTTTCATGTGCTTATTTGTCATCTGTGTATGTCCTCATCAATAAAATGTCTGGTCAAATATTTTGTCCATTTTCTATTTGGGTTGTTTGTTTTCTTATTATTCAGTATTGAGAGTTTCTTATCTATTCTGGCTACAATCACTTTGTCAGATTCATATATTGGAAATATTTTCCTCCAGTGTCTGGCTTGTCTCCTTATTCCAGTAACAATGTCTTTAGAAGAGCAGGTGTTTTTAATTTTTATGAAGTCCTATTTATTAGTTTGCTCTTTTATGGATTATGCTTTTGGTGTGGTAGCTAAGAAATCCTTGCCTACCCAAAGTCACAAACATTTTCTCTTATATTTTTATAGTTTTAGGTTTTATATTTATTTCTGATCCACTTTGAATTAATATTTATATAATGAAAGGTATGAACTGAAGTGCACTATTTTGTATACTGATATCCACATGTACTAGCACCATTTGTTGAAAGAACTATTTATCTGCTAAAGTTTCTTTGTGCCTTTGTCAAAAGTCAGTTGTCCATATAGATGTGTAGGCCTATTTCTATTCCGTTGATCTATTTGTCAATCTTTAAGCCAATATCACATTGTCTTGATTAGTATAGTTTTGCAATTCTTGAAGTCCAGCGATATTAATCCTCCACGTTTGTTCTTCTTTTATAAAGATTTTTGCTTTTGAGGATTTTTGTTTTGCTTTTTGTTTTTGCTGTTCTAGGTCCTTTGTGTTTCTATATGAAACTCAGAATCGATTTGTTTATTTCTACAAAAAAAAAAAAAGCCTCCTGGGCTTTTGATTGGGGTGATATCAAAACTATAAATCAATTTAGGAAGAACTGACATCTTACCAATATTAAGTCTTTGGATTCATGAACACATTATATCTCTCCATTTATTTATATCTTCTTTAATTTTTCTCAATAGCGGTTTTATGGTTTTTGGTGTATAGAGAACTGTAAACATTTCTCAGTATCAGACTGTCAGGAAAATGATCAATTTCCCCTTCAAGACTGACAAGCTAAAGGCACCAGAGGCTTAGGCTTCTGACAGCAACACAATGCAGGGACTATAAAAAGGAAACGATAGCACCTATTTCCTAAAGTCATGAATGTTAAGTGAGTAAAACATTTATGCAGTTTAACATTGCACCAGTTGTGAAGGCAAACTGCCTGGGTTCAAATCCCAGCTGCACCACTTATAACTGAATGGCCTTGGGAAACTCACAGTCTCTCTAGAACTCAGTTTTCTGATCAGCTTAGTGCAGAAAATACAGGCACCTCCCTCAGAACAGTCCACAAGAATAAAATAAGCTCACTAAAGACTTAGAACTATTCTTGTCATATAATAATATATATTATATTTATATATTAATATAATATTATTAATATATATTATTGATATATATTAATATATATTAATAGACTGATATATATTAGTTATTATATTAATATATAAATATTAGCAATCATTGTTGATTTTCATAGCACTTAACATAGTATTTGGAACATAATGAGCATCCAATAAACGGTAGATATTATTTGCTTATGTAGCAAACTAGACCACCTGGTTAACACCTTCAAGTATGCTTCTCAACTGTTTTGAATAACCGAGGCTGAACTGAATTTGCTGGAAGTAGGTTTGTTCTTTTTTTTTTTTTTTGAGACAGAGTCTTGCTCTGTTGCTCAGGCTGGAGTGCAGTGGCACAATCTCAGCTCACTGCAACCTCCGCCCCCGGGTTCACGCCATTCTCCTGCCTCAGCCTCCCTAGTAGCTGAGACTACAGGCGCCCACCACCAAGCCCAGCTATTTTTTTTTTTTTTTTTTTTGTATTTTTAGTGGAGATGGGGTTTCACTGTGTTAGCCAGGATGGTCTCAATCTCCTGACCTCGTGATCTGCCTGCCTCGGCCTCCCAAAGTGCTGGGATTACAGGCATGAGCCACTGCTTCTGGCCAGTAGGTTTGTTCTTAAAAGGCCTGACCCTGAACAGGAACATTCCATTCTTTGGATGCTGTATTTAAGATGCTATGGCAGACATCTCTATGCAGGATCTCACCAGGATAGGCAAATCTCCACCACAATTAGCTTTACTACTGGCTTCCTTAATCTCTCTCTGGCCTATCTTGGGGTCTAAAATCCTGGAGGAGATTGTATGAATTATATTTCCTCATTGCTCCTGCAATCGTTAGAGAGTTGACATTTTCATAAGGATGCATCTACACTAACCCTGGCCCTTGCTCTAGAGTAAAGAAGTGACCAGATCACCTCTCATATAAGCTGGACTGGTTTTATATTGTGATATGATTTCCAAACCCAGGAAGACTCTGCATGCCTCTCATCACTCACCACTACTATCCTCCACCCTTGCACACACACACGTGAACTCTCCCTCCTGGCTTGGTGACACAAACTGTCTAATTGGAAATCCATTTCTGTGCTTGCTGACTTTGTTCCCTATAAAAACACGAATTACCTTTGAAGGAAAAACAATCATTAACCTTTGTGTGTAGGAGACGGTATTAAAGTAATAGAAAGAGAAAAGAATTCAAGATTCAAGAAAGAGGCATTCAAGATTATTAGATCCCAAATCTTTCCTCTTTTGCAAGAGGAGGTTGCCATGGTCATTAGAGCCATGGCACTGGGTGAGGTCATCCATATGGTGACTATTGCTAGAGAGGAAAACTCTGGAATCTAATCATCTCAAATGCCTTTTTCCCTCCTCTAGGGGGAACCAAGATTCTCCTCAAGTTCGGTGATCTACAATAACAGGATGGCATTTAAGTCATTCATTCATTCACTCATTCATTCAGCAAATCCTCACCACCCTCTCACCATGGTCAGGTATTGTTTTAAGAGCAGAGGATGCCTGTAATCCCAGCACTTTGGGAGGACGAGGCGGGCAGATCACGAGGTCAGGAGATCGAGACCATCCTGGCTAACATGGTGAAACCCCGTCTCTACTGAAAATACAAAAAGAAATTAGTCGGGCGCGGTGGCAGGCGCGTGTAGTCCCAGCTACTCGGGAGGCTGAGGCAGGAGAATGGCGTGAATCCAGGAGGCGGAGCTTGCAGTGAGCCTAGATCGGGCCACTGCACTCCAGCCTGGGTGACAGAGTGAGACTCCATCTCCAAGAAAAAAAAAGAGCAAAGAACACAACAGTGAACAAAACAAAATCCCTACTTCCACAGAGCTTATATCCAAGCCAAAGAGATAGGTAATCAGCAAATAAACACAAAGGTTCTAATAGGTTGTGAAGGAGTAAGGGATTTCAAGAATAAGAAATAAAATAGGGTATAGAGATGGAGAATGTCAGGGAATGCTAGTTCTTTCTGAGGCTGCAACAGTTGAATAGAGACCTGAAAACAGTGAGTGAGGCGACAGCTGGCTAGCTGGTAGAACATTCCAGGTATGGGAGCGGCAAATGCCAAGGTCATAAAGTAGAAGTTTGCTCAAAGTGTTTGAGGAAAATAAAAGAAGCCTGTATGGTTGCAATAAAGAGATCGTTGGAGAGGCATCCAAAGGCCAAACCATATAAGGCATTATAGGTGATCATAATGACTTTTCTGTATATTCCAAGTGAGATATGAAACCACTGCAGAGTTCCAGAGGGAAAGTGAAGATCTGACCTTGTTTAGAAAAATCACTTGGGCCGATATACCCAGAACAGATCGGGAGCCAGAGGAAAGCAGAACAGCCAGTGAGGAGCTGTTGCCATAGCTCAGGAGAGAGATATTGGTGGCTTAGACGAACAAAGAAGGTAGTAGTGAAACAGGCAAGAAACAGATACATGATCTATGTTGAAGGATGGGATGTAGGGTTTAGGTTCCATGCCATGAAAGAAGAAAAGAGTAAAAAATGACTCTAATATTGGGTATAGCAAAGGAGAATGCCATTTACTGAGATATAGAACCATGGCGAAGGTTGGAGGAAGGAGAGCAAGTCTGTTCTGGAAATGTGAAGTTGGCATTGTCTATGAGATATCCAGGGTTCGTGTTGAGTGGGCAGTTGTATACACACAGCTGGGCTTCAGGGGAAGAGTCAAGGCTAGAGAGACTTCCATTTGTGGTCATCACTGTCTGCATGGCCATTAAAGCCATGGCACTGGATAAGGTCATCCATGTAGTGACTTGCTAGAAAAGAGAAGAGGAGCATCAGAGAAAAGACAGTGAGAGGGAACAGCCAGGGATGTCAAGAGAGTATCTGGAAAACATGGTAACATGGAAGTCAAACTGTAAAAATGCTCCAAGGATGACGTGAGCAAAAGCCACTGAGAGGTTCAGATGATGTTTTTAATCTCTACAATTTATTACTGAATTAAAGGAGATTAATACCTGAAACCATGTATTAGGGTGCCTTGTGCTACAGGTCAAGTACCAGAAATCTTGACTAAAAACAGCTTAAGCAGTAAAAGCATTTATGATATCACATAATATCATTCTTGGAGAAGAGTAATTCTGAGGGCCAGGCACAGTGGCTCATCCCTGTGATCCCAGCACTTTGGGAGGCGAAGGTGGGTGGATCACTTGAGGCCAAGAGATCTAGACCAGCCCAGCCAACATGGCGAAACCCTGTCTCTACAAAAATTAGCTGGGTGTAGTGGTGTGTGTCTGTAATCCCAACTACCCAGGATGCTGAGGCACGAGAATCATTTGAACCCAGGAGACAGAGTTTGCAGTGAGACGAGATCACGCCACTGCACTCCAGCCTGGGTGACAGAGCGAGATTCTGTCTCAAAAAAATAAAAACTAAAATAAAAATTAAAAAATTAAAAAAAAAAGAGTAATCCTGAGGTTGGTTAAGTCATTGGCTCAAACACATCAAGGACCAAGGTTTCTTCATCTTTGGGCTCTGCCACCCTGTTGGCCAGGTATGGTGGCTCATGCCTGTAATCCTAGCACTTTGGGAGGCCAAGGCAGGAGGATCCCTTGAGCCCATGAGTTTGAGACCAGCCTGGGCAACACAGGGAGACCCTGTCTCTAAAAAGATAAAAGCAAAAGAAAAAAAGGGGGGACTACTGTAGCTCCATATATCACATCTTCTCACACCAATGTCCAGAGGTGGAATAAAGGGAATAGCCTTTAATTGTGTCTCTTTCTAAGAGTGAAAAAACTTTACCAGCAACCTCCTGCATAACACTCTTTTCAACGAACCCAGAACCGTACCATGCACCCATGTCTGCAACAGTCCTGGAAGGGAGAATGATAGAAATCAATATTACACGGGGCTGGGGAAGAGCCCAGAGCCTCTCAAAGGACATGGCTACTCTGAGGAAGGTGGAAGAAGTCAGGGTTCTGTCAGCAAGAAAGAAGAGTTAAAAGGGTAGTTCTTGGTTCAACAACTGATACTATCTGTGACGCGAGCATCTGGCATTATAAACATGCCTGTCTTTCCTCCATAGTAATGATGCAAATATAGGAAGTTATGAATAAATATTCATTATCTCTCAGCCAAGAGGATAAGGTTTTTCTTCTCAGGCTAGTGTTTGAGCAACCATTGAACACTTATACATGTCGTAGAATCTGTGGGTTCAAAGAGACCCTGAAGGTCCATGTATCCTCAATATAAAATCCCCATGACTTCCTGTATTAGACAAGATCCCAGAAAGAAATATAGGACACACCCAGTTTATCCTAATGTAACAGGAACTCAGAGGATTTGATGCCAGGACTAGCTACAAGTGAGGCCAGGGTGCGGCAAACCCAAAGGGCAATGCAGTGGCCAGGGCTAGTATCAGGGAAGCCTCCCTCACCATACCTAAGAGGCAGAAGAGGGCTCTAAGCATGGGGACCCCAACAGGAGTCAAGACCGTTGGTTGAGGGACACAGCCAGGCCACAGTGACCTTGTAGGGATGAGAGAGGTGGGGGAAAACATCCAGACTTTACTTCCTTCTTTACCCAACTGGAAGCCAAAGGGCAGAGGAGCCGCCCAATGGAATACCTGCAGATCAGACTCTGGGGTGCAAAGCAGGGGAGAAGAGGGTGAAGATGGTCCTGGAGAAGCAAATGGAAGACACCCAGTCCTCCCCATGGTGGGGGCCAGCCACTCCTCAGGCTGCTCATTTCTCCTGGCCAGCTCTGACTGCTGGAAAGTTCCGGGTCAATCCAGGGTCCATACAAAACAGGTCTAACTCTTCACTTATATGAAAATACTTTAGAGAGAGGACAACAGCCCATACACCTCACAGCCAAGTGGTGGAGTGAACGTCCTTGAGATGTTAGTTTAGTTCCTTGGCCCCAGGGTGCCCAGTGTCTGATGGAGTTGAAAAGCTAAGGTCTCCATACATCTTCCCCTTGGCATGTTGTTTCTCAACTGGAGGTGATTGTATCCCCCATGAAACTTTGGCAATGAATAGAGACCTTTTTTTATTGTCAAAAATGGGGGAAGGCACACAATTAACATCTAGAGAGTAGAGACCAGGGATGATGCTTACCGTCCTATAATGCACAGGGCAGCCCCCACCACGAAGAACGATCTGGCCGCAAATGTCAATAGGCCAAGGATGAGAATCCCGCCCAGGCAGGAGCTGAGCCTGGACAAGCCTGTAGCTGCAAGAGCTTTCCCGGGAGCCACCCTCAATGTTCCTCTGGGACATCTTTGTTTTCAAGGTGAGCTAATGCAAAACAGTGCTAGAGTCCTTGAAGAACTGGAGGGAAGGAATAAGCAGCAGTGGAGTTTCAGGGGTGTGGGGAGCGGGAGGAGAACGAGAGCTATTTGTTTACAGTGGGAATGGCGATTGTTGAATTTCCCCTTGCCTGGCCCCGGCTTCTCAGCTAATGCAAGGGGGAGCCCTGAGCCAGCCTTGATATCCTGCGAGCCATCCTCACATCACAACATCAGCTTTCGCAGGCAAGCATGTAAACAAGAAGACCAGCCACGAGAAACAGAAGAAAGAAATAAAAGTTGTTTGGTCTGCTGTCAGGAACAGATTGTTGGAATATTCCAACCCCAGTCCAAAAAGAACAACCAACAATAACAACCGGGAGACCGCAGCCCACGCTGAGACACACGAAGCCTTCGCCTTCCCGGTGCCGCGGACCATTTCCAGCAGAACGCGCCACTGGCATCGTCCTCTGCTTTTGCCATGGCCTGGGGAGCTCTCGTGTTTGTCCAAGCACCCACATTAGGGCCAAGAAATATGAAAATGTCATCTGTGAGCATGAATCAGGAGCAAGTGAACTTCTCATCTGCTGAAAGTCAGCAGGTGTGAGTATTCCGACAAACATGTGCAGTCCCGCGGTAATTCCTCATTTATTTGGCATCAACAGATCAGTTGGAAATATCATATTTTAAGTGAATCTTCCAGATAGGTCAAGTTTACCCTATTTAAGAATATCCTTAATGATGTAGCCTTTTAGGATAAAGACTACTTTCCAAAAGGTATCTATTGCCTTTACTTCAATCAAGTCTATTGGCAATATTTCTATTTTTTAACTGGCTCAGAATAATGAGTACAATGTTATAATAAAAATAATATCTTGTCTGCAGACCTAGGGATAGTTTGCCCAGACATTAAATGAACCCAGATCAGACCCTTTTTCCCCCTGCTTTTTTTTTTTTAACTCTTTATCCTCCCTTTGTGTAGCTGTCAGCTGTTACTCTCTACTTACATCTCCCGACCTGTCCGTCTGTAACCCCTGCCTTCTAGTAATTGCTGCTGTGGGCTAGGACAGTGGTTCTGAATGTTGGCAGCATGCTGAAATCTCCTGCGTTCCATCTTCAGAACTGTGATTTCACTGGCCTGGGGTATGGCCTGGGCATGAGGACAGTTTGCAACTCCCCAGGTGACTGTGTTGAGTAGCCAAGGCTGAGAACCACTGAGATGGGAAATCCAGTATCTTATCTGTTAGAATTATGCACAAAATAAGAGTTAATATGATCTGAGAGATTTTCCTACAAATAAGCTTTAGTGTATAAACCTTCTTGGCATGTATTTTGAGCTCTTTGAATCTTCAACTTTCTCATCCTTAGCTGTGCCGTGACCTCAAGCTAGGAGACAGGTAGAATGGACCAGTGGTTAAGTGCTTGGGGTCTAGAGCTCAATTACCTAGGTTCAAACCTCAACTCTGTGACCTTGGGAAAGTATCTTAACCTTTTTGAACCCCAACCTCATCTATAGGTGTTGGAAGGACTCAGTGGGTCAGTGCACAGAGAGGGCTGGGGACAGGGCCGGGGACATCACAACACTCAGCACAGCCAGCAGGGTCTGGCAGGGCACAGAATTCACTTCAGATGATCAAAGAGGAGAGGCAGAGGTGTGGACAGGGAAAAGAGCACAATTCTGTTGTGGTCCCCAGAGGCTGGCAACAGTGAGAAGCTTGACTAGCCTGGGCAGGAAGGGGGAGGGGAAGAAGCTGTGTTATTAGATCCCAGGGAAAGCTGAGGCTGTGGAGAGAAGTAGGGAGGGAGCAGAGAGGAAGCACCCGGCTCTCATTCTCCCTCCAGCCTCTGACCTCTTGCAGGAGCCTCTCTCCCCCTGGCTGGACCCAGTGAGAAGCCAGGGAGTGGAAAAGAAGTGGTCCTCAGGCTCAGCTTCTCAAGACGCACTCCCACAGCAAAGCAAGGGAAGAAAGAATGAATATGGGTGGGTGGCAGGGAGGCAAATGGAGAAGAACTAGCTGAGTTAGCTATTACTAATCATTCTGTAGCTGGGAAGTCACCAAAGAAAGTCCCTCTTGCCCTAGAGTGGGTGAACGCTACACAACATCCGCTGTAGAATCAGAAAGAGAATTGCCCCTCAAGCCCCCACATGCTGGAAGAAATGTGCCTCCACCACAGACCTTTAGCACCAAACTGAGATGGTTCAACACTGCTATGGGCAAAAGTCCAATTTTTTAGGATGTCTTAGGCTCCTTGAGAATCTCAGGGCTGAAGGCAACGTGCCTCATCCCTGTGGGCTGGCTCATGCTGCTCTCTGAGCCTTTTCTCACCAGCTCGCCTCTGTCTCTTTTCCATCTCCTGCCCATGCCTGTCAGAACTCAGACCTCCTAGCTCACTTCCTTTGCTAATTGAAACACATTCCTGAGTCCCATTTGCAACATGCTTTGGAATTTCTTCCTCCACCACTTCCCCACCCCCAAACGCCACCCCTCTCTTCTCACTCATGAATGTTGACCTTTTGTCTAATAAAAGCTTCATTCTTCCAACCTCCCACGATTGACTTAAGTGGCCATTCTTTTCCATTTGCTCTCCAAAACCAGTCTCATTACCTATCAAGTATTCAGTGGTGCAAGTAGAGGCAGAAACCCTTTTCTTCCAGCAGCTTCCAATTTAAGTGTAAGGACAAGAGGCATTGCTGAGTGACTGGTGGCTTTCCCGGAGGATGTCTATGCCGCGTGCTAGTTCTGCTTGCCACTTTTGCACCATATTACAAATGAAAATTAGTCACTTCCAGGTCGGGTGCGGTGGCTCAAGCCTGTAATCCCAGCACTTTGGGAGGCCGAGGCAGTGGGATCGAGGTCAGGAGATGAGGCCATCCTGGCTTCATACTAAAAAATAAACCTTGGTGGTGAGCCCTGTAGTCCCAGCTGCCCAGGGAGGCTGAGGCAGGAGAATGGCCTGAACCGGGGAGGCCGGGAGCTTGCAGTGAGAGCTGAGATCCGACCTGTACTCCAGCAGGCAACAGAGCAAGACTTCGTCTCAAAAAAAAAAAAAAAAAAAAAAAAGAAAATTAGTCACTTCCAGATGCACCCCCTGGGTGTTGAAGCCCTCTCGTACTGTGCTGGTACACTTGCTTTGCTACCTTAGAAACTCGGCAGTGACTTTATTTTCATTTTCATCACTAGTTTTTTTTTTTTTTTCCAGATCATCCTATAACCAGAGACATATTCCTTTACCGGGATCTAATTGAACTATTCATCCTTGTCACTCCATTATGTTGCGTCCAAATTCCTTTGAATCCCTCTTTCCCATCACATATGCATTATGCTATAATAATGGCCACTATTTGGCTCTGTTTTCTCTTGGAGGCCTGGCACATGTTCCTACTGTGCTCTCCTGAGTAAAGAGAGAAGATGGAATCAATCCTGTTCCCCTCAGTACTCAGATGCCCTTCTCCAAAAGCATCAGTCAGAGAACCAGGACCTCCAGAAACAGCTGGGGTTGAAGTTTAAAAAAGCCCTAGTGAGATTTGACTTGGTAGGATTTTAAGCACTGATTTGGGTTCAGGTGGGCCAAAAGCGTGAGCAGCAGCAACAGCAGCACCCTCTGTGTATCCACTCCCTGGAAACTCCTGTTCTAGTCCCTTCCCTTAAGGAACTTACATTTTAGATAAGGAGAGAAAACTCAGCATGCACGCACGCGCACACACACACACACACCACACACACACACCACACACAACCCACACACAAACACTCACACACACAACAGACACACACATACAGAGCCAATGATGCAGGCTAGCATATGATGAATGCCAATTAAGTAGTAGCTAAATAATAATAATTAACTTGCCTTTAAAAATCTATAACACAGGCCTTTCTCTTAATCAAGACTCATTTTCTCCCAGGTAGTTTCCATTTTAATCAGTATTGGTGGAGGTTTTTAAATTAGATTTCTTAATCTATCTCTGTTTCTATTTGCACAGCTGAAAGGTGTCTCCCACTTCCAAATCTAGCATATTGTTTGAAATTTTGAATTTATGACATCTCCACCAATTTACTATAGATTGATCCATCAGTATCTAATGATGTCTTGAGATGATTTCTTATGATCAAAACACTTTGAAGTAGTGATTATCTAAAGTATAATCTAACTTCCCGTTTGGGGAGGTTGAAATACGTGCTTCCTATCTTCGGTTCTCATTTTTTTAAATGTGGGTTCTGCTTTAGCAAAGTCAATAACTCCAAGAACATCCTCCCCTAGTTTGAGTAGATGTATCACTAGAAAAGAAAAAGTCCGGCTGGGCTCGGTGGCTCAGGCCTGTAATCCCAGCACTCTGGGAGGCCGAGACGGGCGGATCATGAGGTCAGGAGATTGAGACCATCCTGGCTAACATGGTGAAACCCTGTCTCTACTAAAAAAAAAACAAAAAAAAAAGAAAGAAAAAGTCCAATGCTGAGTGATTTGAGTGGTTTGGAAGAATTTCCCGGCTTGCAGCTTATACTGACGAGCATTAATACAAGTAAACCATTAACTCATCAGTCACACCTGGTCTGTTTGCTCTGTGCTTGTTTCTACCCTAGCACCCTTGACAAGGTGCTGAGCTTGCTGCCTGTGGGCACGTCGGCCTCCTTGCTAGACCATTTACTAGCTGAGAACATGCAGGGGGTCTTTTAAAAATTTTTTTGTGTGTGTGTATATACATATATGTATTTTAAATGACAAATAAGAATTGCATATGTTTATGATGTATAGCATGATGTTTTGAATGTTTGTGCAATGGCTAAATCAAGCTAATTAACATATGCATTAGCTCACATATCATTTTTTAAGGTAAAAATACTTAAAATCTGCTCTCTTAGCAATTTTTGAGTGTGCAATACTTTACTATGGACTATAGTCACCATGACACACAATAGGTTCTCTGAACTTACTCCTCCTGTCTAACTGAAATTTTGTATCCTTTTACTAACATCTCCTCAATCCCTGTACCTCCTGTCCCCAACCTTAGCCTCTCATAACCACGTTTCGACTCTTTACTTCGATGAGTTCCACTTTGTTATAGCCCGCAAATAAGTGAGATCGTATTGGATTTGTCTTTCTGTGTCTGGTTTATTTCACTGAGCAAAATGTCCTTCAGGTTCACCCATGTTGTCACAAATGCCAGGATGGCCTTTTTTGAGGATAAATAGTATTCTACTATCTGCATGTCCTGCATTTTCTCTATTCATCGACATTTTTTCATTTATCCATTATCCATTAGGTTGATTCCATAACTTGGCTCTTGTCAATACTGCTACAATGAACATGGGGGTGCAGAGAGCTCTTTGACACACTGATTTCATTTCCTGTAGATATGTACCTAGAAGTGGGTATATATCCAGATCAGAGTGGAATTGCTGAGTCATATGGTAGTCCTATTTTTAATTTTTTGAGGCATTTCCCTACTGTTTTCCATTAGACTGTACTAGTGTACTTTTTCCCCAGTCGTGTATAAGGGTTCTTTTATTCACATCCTCACCAACATACATCGTTGGTTTTTTCATGTTTTATTTTTTGGTAATAGCCATTCTAACAGGTCTGAGGTCATATATTATTGTGATGCAGTAGGTATTATTCAGCTTGGTGTTCCCAACAGAGAGTACAGTGCTCTGTGCTTAGCAGACCCAGAAGTGGATTAATGAGCTGGTTGAATATTGATTACTGGGAAATAAGGAAGGCATTAATACTCCCAGAGAGCAAGGATAGACCTAGGGGTGCTTGTGAGAAACCAAGGTTGATCTACAACATTCACAACCTGGTGAAAGGGGCCCGGAGTGTGGCACCAGCTGCAGCCCTGTCTGCACCGAGGGCCAGGAGAGTGAGATGTGACTGGGTACCCCTTCCAGGTCCAAGGCAAGGTCTGAAGAGTGGGGCCCACATCATCCTTCACAACATAAGACATGGACACTCCCTGACCACAGGGACAGCCCCTTTATAACAAAATACTCCATTATTACTTCCATAAAACTTGGAAATTGGGATATGTACAAATGAAGGTATGTTCCGAAAAGCTCCTAACAAATACTAACTCCAATTCTAATCTGGTTCTTGTGCTTGACATAGAGAGGGAGAGAGAGTGGAAAAGGGATTTGGTCTCAAAACAACTTTTGGAGTTTGCCTGGAAACAGTATCTCGTAAGCATGTTCATTACAGCCTTTGGCTGATTTCTATTTTTAGAAAGAGGAAAAGCACATTTGGATGTTGACGTGACATTCAGGTAGGCAGCATTTCTTTGCTCAGCTTAGGAAAATGCTAATGAAGAAGAAACCAATCATATAAAAAGAGGTCAGAGCACGTCAAAGCACCTGTCCACCCCCATAGTCATTTTCCTTAATCTTGACATCTGAATCACTTGCTGTCTGGGTGAACAGAGGAATTTTCCAGGGAACAATTTCATATTGAGTGAGGCTCTACTCACAGTTGCCCTACATGTCATGGGTGTCCATTTCTGCCTTCCGTTGTATGAACAATGCCCAGGGTAATTTGGATCTTGATAACATTGACTCACAACCTCAAATAAATGAAGTCATATCAAGCCACTGGCAGGATGGAATCTGCTGGCAGGAAAGGGAGTAGAAGGCTTGACCACAGGCGGGGACTGTGTCGAAGGTAACACAGGTGAACGCACACAGATAGGCGCAGTTCCTGGCCGTTCGCACCTCAGCATTGGTGGCACTGTGTGGCACCTGTCATGATTCAGGTTGCCCTTGCTTTTCGCAAATTCAACCCTTTTGCACACTTGTTCTTATAGAAACTAAATTAGAAAGGGATTGTTCATTTACAAATGAATTGCTCATTTTAACCAGAGTCTTAAGTAGCTGACACCTCTGTGCTAGTTATAATTTTTTTAAATCTCAACTTGGATACATATTTTCAAGAATGTATCTATTAGGTAAAGTACACTCACATAACAAAAAGTAGATGGTTAATTGTATGGCTATTTAATTCCCAGTATCATAATCTTGGACACTTCTTTCAATAAACCTTCACCTAGCCAATTCCCAAGAAATCACTTCGTCAAGTGAGTTAAATTGGGCAACGGTTAAGCAATAGGAGTGTCTTTTTTTCGGATGCCAGCACAGAGCCACTTGTTCCTGTTAATCATGAAGACTGGAAGACAAGCAGAGCTACGTGACGGATATACTCACCAGGCCCTATCTCTGTGGGAGGTGGTGTTTTGGCACAGATAGGCTGATGGTTTCAGGGTCAAGAGGGAAGTGATTAATCCAACTGGAAAGAAGACAGAGGAAAATCCAGCAGACAGTCATGAAGAGCATATAAAAACAACAACCACCCAATATCTGTATGAGTATACAACACTCGCTTTGCACACTGGAGAATGCAATGAAGTGTTACCAGGATGAAGCTGAAAACAAAGAAATGATCCTTCCAGCTGTGGCTCCCAGTCATGGCTTTTCTTTCTGCCCCTTGGAGACTCCTCTGTAGCTCCATTCTCATCCCATACCTCCAGGGTCTGGGCACACCAAGGCCAGTGGAAGGGGAGGCAAGGAACTGAGCAATCTGAGGTTAAGGGGTTAAAGGAAACACACCTTCTACTATTAGTGCAAAATGAGAATTTTCCCAGTTACTGATCTTGAAATAAATTCATCAGATAATAGTGTTCTCCTTGTTCTTTTGCCCCTTCTTTTGCTCACACATCCTACTTTAATTTAAAATATTACAATGAAAGAGAAATTTAAAAAGCAAATCCAGACCAAGCTGCATTCAAATGTGCATGTGGCCAGAAACCTTAAAAGTAGAAGGTCATCATTTTGTTTTGTTTGAATTTTTTAAAAAGTATAACGTCTGTCAGGTCCTGACTGTGAATACTACATCTTGTGCCCAGTCGCCCCTCTCTCCTATGGGACATTGGCAAGCAAGAGGAACTACCATTTGTGATGGACGAAGAAAGATTTGCAGGTGGAGGGAGTGACAAGACCTGATTTGTTTTCTGCACATAATGAGTAATCCTTCAGACACAGAGATCCTCATCTGCAGCATTGAGAGAAAAGGTAAACCAAGTCCTCAGGCTCAGCACCCGTGGAAAGGAGCAGAGGGAGAGAGTCCTCTGATTTGGCACACCAGTTCTGCACCAGGCTGTCCTTTGATATGACAGCTGTCTTCTGTGGTGGGGCCACCTAAGAAGTGCTTGGGAAAAAATCTTGATAGGAGAACTAGACAGAAACATGCTTTCAGAGAAAGGATGCGTCTTGTTGCTTATTGTGGTTTTTCAATACATGAGCCTAGTTTACATAGCAGGGGCCCAAATGCAACTCTGTATAATATTGTCATACTTCAGCTATGTGCATGTTTATCATTTCTTTACCAATAACAGCTGGAGAAAATGGCTGAGATTGGAGAGGAGGGAGCAGAGGTAGAGAGGAAGTCAAAACATTGGAATGGATGACGTACAACTTCCCTGATGTATGAAGCTGCAGATTCAGCCACATGTAGTTGATGTCGCCATGTCAAGACTGCATTTTTCCTTCCAAACACAGAAGTATGGGGTAAGCTTAAAGCAGGACTATGAAGATGAAGCCATTGAGGCCCAAGACTTTATCTTGCTTTCTTCGATTCCTTGGATATGTTTACCCCCTCCCCACACTGGGCCCTTGTAGCTGCTTAGACTGAACCTACTGGCCCTTCTCTTGCTGGAAAGTTGCCCTCCAAGAAGTGCAGGAGCTCAGATTGCACCTGCTAAGTGTTAAGACCAGACTCAGCCATGCTACCAAATCATTCTGCAACAAGGCCAGCTTCACACTGCCTGAGCAGACCTTTCTGTTCTGCCAAAGGCAGCTGAAGCAGGGAAAATGGATCAGCAAAGGGATCTGGGCCAGGCGCAGTGGCTCACTCCTCTAACCCCAGCACTTTGAGAGACCAAGATGGGAAGATCACTTGAGGCCAGGAGTTCAAGACCAGCCTGGGCAACAAAATGAGACCCCATTTCTACAAAAAATAAGATTAAAAAAATGAATCAGGTGTGGCAGCAACTATAGTCCCAACTCTTGAGATGCTAAAGCGGGAGAATCGCTTGAGCCCAGGGGTTTGAGGCTGCGGTGAGCTGTGATAGCACCACTGCATTCCAGCCTGGAAGACAGAGTGAGACCCTATCTCGAAAAAAGTAAATAAAGGAATCTGAACTTGAAGAATGGACCAAAAAAGATTGATGCTTGACTGTCGTTCCTCTTTGCCTGTGCCGTCACCTGGGATTGGAATGCCCCATTTCTCGTCCCCAGTTCCCTTCTCCAGTCATCTAACTCCTCTGCTTCCTCCAATACTCAGCTAAGGCATTACCTCCTCCTAGAAGCCTTCCCTGAAATCCTCAATCTGTTCTCTTTCTTTGACTTCCCTCTTTGGAGCCTCAACTGTCTCTTTGGGTTTGCCTGTCCTGCTAGACTGAATGTCAATAACTAATGAGAGTATCTGCATGGAATGGAAACGGACCCTTCCTAAGTGCTGTGTTAAGTAACTTCACTGAACCAGACGAGAGCATTAGAGCAGCTGCTCTCTAGGGTTCTGCCAGCTCCTGTAGGCGGACGTGAGGCTGCTGGGGATGTTGCTATTAGTGATAAAGTTAAGGGCCCAAGAGGTTCTTTGCTTCACGACTACGTCATTGGAGGCTGATAAGCCATGGCCAAGTGTGTTCAAGGTCTCCAGCTGTCATAAAAGTGCCTGCTTGTTTATTTTAGGTAGATAAGTGTTACTATTATTCCTGGGATGGCAGGAAAAGCCTGGGGCAAGAAATCACTGTATGAGGATATATTGAGATCCCTGGAACATTAAAAAAAAAAAAAAAAAGAGGCGGGGGAGAGAGAAAAACCACATAGTCTGCATTTGGTGATACTGTAATTCTAGCTCCCTTTAATTACAGTTAATCACTGCTTACTATTTTGTAATCTAAGGTAATGAACACTGTAGCTTTGCTTGCTAATTGAAGTTGACAGAATGCGAGAAAGCGCCCCATGGCAAACCCCTTTCATCAGGGGAGTGTTTTATCTTTGTTTATCAACAAGAGAGTGGGTTTGTTGTTTGCTTGTTTTAAGACAGAGTCACACTCTGTTGCCCAGACTAGAGTGCAGTGATGCGATCTCGGCTCACTGCAACCTCGACTCACTGCAACCTCTGCCTCCCGGGTTCAAGCGAGTCTTATACCTCAGCCTCCAGAGTAGCTGAGAGATTACAGGCACACGCCACCACACCTGGCTAATTTTTGGACTTTTAGTAGAGTTGGCCAGGCTGGTCTACAACTCCTGACCTCAGGTGATCCACCTGTCTTGGCCTTCCAAAGTGCTGGTATTACAGGTATGAGCCACCGCATCTGCCTGAGAGTGTTTGTTGGTTTTTGTTGTTTTTTTTTTTAATGGTTTACTCTAGGTTTAATTCAGAGGAAGTAAAGAGATTATTCTTCAGAACACCCTTGGGTATTTAACCCGGCACAACCCGATTAATAAGTGATCCATTTTACTATCACAAACTGAATTTATCTTTGGAAATACAGACAGACCAAAACAACCCAGAAACTACACATATCTATTATGTATGAATTAAAAAGGAAAGAAATCACAAGAAAGGAAAAAAAAAAAGAGTTATTTAATTGAGTGCATGGCCCCATTGGGGCTATCGGAAACCTGTATCTAAATTTGTATGCAATTTTGTGTATGTATTTTCTGGAAAGAAAAGTCATACTTTATTCAGACACCCAAGGAGGTCTGTGATATCCCCTCTGCCAATCTCAACTTAGATATTAGTGTTTAGTGAATGAAATAGTCCATAAACCAGATTGCCTACAAATCTGGTAATAGTGTTGTAAAATAAAGGTTTTCCACGCTCTACAAAAAAAGACCAAAACAAGTAGCATAGCTATAATTCTCTCAATCCTCATCCCCATATTCTCTGTAGCTCCCTAAATAGCCTAAGACATCAGAGAAAGTCAGAAATTCATTGTCACAGCAGCTAGAATGACCTGTCACCTAACCAGACAAAGTCCAGAGCAGAGCTGGAGGAGCAGAAGTTCTTAGAAGGTCTACCCTGCACTGCCATCACTCATTTCCAGCCCAAAACCTTTAACAGATACTTTGTTTGTAGTGAATGGCTTAACTTCACTGAATTACAGTTAACCTCAGATGTTTGGGTTTTTTATTAAATGTTTTAAGACGAAAGGAAAATACCACTTTTTTTTTTTTTTTGAGACAGAGTCTCACTCTGTCGCCCAGGCTGGAGTGCAGTGGCTGGATCTCAGCTCACTGCAAGCTCTGCCTCCCGGGTTTATGCCATTCTCCTGCCTCAGCCTCCCAAGTAGCTGGGACTACAGGCACCCGCCACCTCGCCTGGCTAGTTTTTTATATTTTTTAGTAGAGATGGGGTTTCACCGTGTTAGCCAGGATGGTCTCGATCTCCTGACCTCGTGAGCCACCCGTCTCGGCCTTCCAAAGTGCTGGGATTACAGGCTTGAGCCACTGTGCCCGACTGAAAATACCACTTTTATGTAATGAGAAATTTCAGATACTTGACCTTTTTTTAAGTTCACAGATTCCCATCTTAATTTTCATCTTTACTGAAATTTCTTACAGATAAGTAAAATCCCTCTTCCTAATTTCAAACAGATTTAAATACCTCTGAAACTAGGTTAAAACCTATGATATGATATAATTCTCCCATTTGGGCCAGTTGAAATAAATATAAATTTAGCCCTTTTTCCCCAAATATTGGTAGTGTGTGTGCATGCAAGTGTGTGTGTGCGTGTGTGTGTGTGTGTGACGAAGTTTTGCTCTTGTTGACCAGGCTAGAGTACAGTGGCCCAATCTCGGCTCACTGCAACTTCCACCTCCTGGGTTCAAGTGATTCTCCTGCCTCAGCCTCCCAAGTAGCCGGGATTACAGGTGCCCACCACCACGCCAGGCTAATTTTTGTATTTTTAGTAGAGACAGGGTTACACCATGGTGGCCAGGCTGGTCTCAAACAGCTGACCTCAGGTGATCTGCCCACTTCAGCCTCCCAAATTGCTGGGATTACAGGCGCGAGCCACTGCACCCAGTCGGTAAATTCTTTATCATCATTAAAAGCCAACAATGTTAACTCAGTCTTATCTATATATCTGTTCTTTCATTCTTCTTGTATTTCAATGAATGCTTCTATAAGTACACTGACTTCAGCCGGGAGTGGTGGCTCCCACCTGTAATCCCAGCGCTTTGGGAGGCCAAGACAAGAAGATCAATTGAGCCCAGGAATTTGAGACCAGCCTAGGTAACATGGTGAAACCCCGACTCTATTAAAAAAACATACAAAAGTTATGCGGTCGTGGTGGCGCACGCCTGTAGTCCCAGCTACTAGGGAGACTAAGGAAGGAGAATCTCTTGAGCCTGGGAAGTTGAGGCTGCAGCAAGCCGAGATCGCGCCACTGCACTCCAGCCTGGGCAACAGAGTGGGGCCCTGTCTGAAAAAAATAAAAGTATATTATAGATGCCATTTTTACCTTGACTCACTGACATCCAGTTTCAGAGCCTGCAAAGCTGAGAACCAACTCTGCTACGGTCTAAATCTGTTGTAGGGTGAAGCCTGAGGGTCAGTTTGGTGCCCCCTTTTACTTTTGTCTACTTAAATTCAATCTATTCTTATGGCATAGTATTTAGAAATAAACTTTCTATTATAAGCCTTAGATATACTATTCAAAGGTAATTAGTTTATTGGAGAACTGGAGAAAGGCCATTTTCTAAATAGTTTATTGGAGAACTGGAGAAAGGCCGTTTTTCTCCCCCAGATAAGACTCATATCTCCACAGGCATTGACAATAGCTTCCTAATTTTTTTTCTCCTGATTAGTGCTATGTCTAATGAATTGCCCATACCCTTGTTCCCTAGGATCATTGTTGAAAATTGCTAATATATACAGCAATCAGCATATGTATTTAGTTGAAAACCAATGTCTCCAACAGCCTTGAAAGCCCAACTTTCTCTTCCAATATCAAAATATTCTATTTTACTAATAAGTCATTTCTTAAGCCATATAAAATAAAGTCTAAGTATAAATCTTAGGGCATTATGAAAAGATACTTGGGAACTACATCCCTGCAGCCAAGGAAGTGGTGGCTTCTTTTTGCAAAGACATCTGACCTTATCAACGCTTCAGACCAAGAATTCAGTTCATCAGTTCATCTGCTATCTAATAAGCACAAGAGCCACTTGTCCTTCACATGATAAGGTCATGGTACATTACAAGCCACTTGCAGGTTTAGTTTTCTGGAAAGGACACATTTGCAGGGAGTGCTGCCAGAGAGAAACGACTGACTGAAATCAAATAGTTGACATCAAGGGATACCAATTTCAGAAAAAGCAATTGAAGGCAGCAGCCAGAAATGCTGAGATTTTCATATGAGGGCTGTTTGTAATCATAGGCCAGCAGGTAATTCCAGCATGTGCAGATTCTCTTTGACATGGTGCTATGAAAACTGTTGGGCTAAAAGCAAAATCTCTACCTGACAGAAGCAATCCTCACTCCCATCTATTGATACTTTGCTCCTGATTCACAGCAATAAATGGTCCTTAAAGTGAATGAGAAGAGGGTAATTCATTCCCTACACACACACACCAAGATGAACCCAGTCTTCTTGCATTAACTTCTTGCTGAATGCAATCAATCCGGACCATTGGCTGGTTTTCCAGAGACTTCAAATAGCCTGACTTGGCTTGTTCAGCCAGTAGGGTTGAGATCAGAGACCCCTACATCAAGGTCACTGAAGGCACCGTTGGAAACTACAACTATCCTAGCTTAGACTTAGACCACTGGTTACAACTTCCCATTCCTAGGTGACAAATATAAACCCATACAGTAGTTGAAGACAAAGGACCAATAAAAAGCAGAAAAATTGCTTTTATAATAATAAATACACCTGGCTAAAAATTCTAGTGGCCAGATAGAATAAATTTAGCATCTTAGCTTTCGTCGCTAAAACAGGATCCGCTTCCAGGCTCACTCTTATAAGGAAATTGTGTAGATAATGGCTTCTTTTTCAAGAGTTTAGGGCAGGGTTTCTTAGCATCAGCACTATTAACATTTGGGGCCAAATAATTATTTGTTTTGGAGTTTCCCTGTGCATTGCAATATGTTTGTCAGCATCCCCAGATGCTACTAGATGCCAATAGCACTATGTCACCCCTCCCCCAAATCCACCTGAGTATGACAATCCAAAATGTCTCCAGATATGGAAAAATGTTCCCTGGAGTAAGGGAGGGGGGTGCAAAATCACCCACAGGTGAGAACCACTGCTTTAGGGCATTATTTATTTATTGTATAAATTTACGGGGTCCAAGAGCAAATTTGTTACATGCATACATTGCATTGAGGTCAAGTCAGGGCTTTAGCCTATCCATCACTTGAAAACTATACATTGTACCCATTAAGTAATCTCTCTTGGTCCCCTCCTTTCCCACCCCCTCTCCCTTCCAAGTCTCCATTGTCAATCATTCTACTCTCTATGTTCATGCATACATGGTTTTTTAGCTCCCACTTATGAGTGAGAGCATGTGGTATTTGACTCTCTGTGTCTGGTTTGTTTCACTTAAGATAATGGCCTCAGTTCCATCCATGTTGCTGCAAAAGACATGATTTTATTCTTTTTTATGGCTAAAGAGTGTTCCATTGCATTTATACACCACATTTTCTTTAATCCTCCACTGATAGACACTTAAGTTTATCACATATCCTTCTTATTGTGAATAGTGCTGCGATAAACATGTAAGTACAGCTATCTTTAGGGCATTATTTAATAAACACATTTCATCTGGACCAATGACACCTCTCCCCCAATTCTTTGTTCTCCAAAAGAACTTCCCTCCAAAAGAATTGCCTTTTCTTCTGTAAAAAGGTGACCAGTCTTAGCTTGAACAACTTTTCTGCCAATATTACTAGTCATAAGGACAATACATTAATTGATCCAATTGTTATTTCAGGATAGAGAAAAGTGCTTCCATCCATACATGCTGGAAAGCTTTAAGTGTAGATTTATTGAAAGAACAAAATAAGTTAAAGTCCAGAAAATACTACAGCAATATTCAAGTCATCAAGAAAACCAGAAAAAAATGAAAATTTAAAACTCATCTGAAATCTTCACCTGAAACCACACAGAAATAACCATTGCTGATATTTGGTGAGCATTTTTCCACTTATCTCTCCTTGTCCATATAACAGATATAAAGCCTGGTAGATACACAGAAGTTCTATGAAATAACCCAGGTTTCATTATCCTGTATTTTCATATCAACATTTAGAACAGTGAGAAGATATTCATGCAATTTTAAACTTGAAGTGTTTGATTTAATTTTCTTTGAATTAGCAGGTTTAAAAAAACTGAAAACTGAAGAATCTGATTAACTTTCTACATTTCTTCACTGCTAGAGATACTAGTTCTTAAAAGGTCCCTATAATTTAAGAAAATGTGCAAAACCTATAGAGCTGGCTGGGAGCAGTGGCTTACGCCTATAACCCCAGCACTTTGGGAAGCCAAGGCTAGAGGATTACTTGAGCCTAGGAGTTTGAGACCAGCCGGGGCAATATAGTAAGACCTCCATCTCTAAAAAAACAAACAAACAGAAAAACTTAAAACAGCTGAAGTCATTGTTATTTTTAAACTGTGCTTTTCACTGTTGGCTCTTTGGCAGGAAAGATGAGGAAGTTAGTTAACATATTTTTTCAACCTTTTTTCTTCTATTACCAGTATGATTAGTTATACTAAAATACTTACTTGTGACCTTTAAATTCTCTTTTTCAGCCTTACTGTCCAAATTGTTTGGTCTCAGTTCTATTTTAAACGAATCCACAGCCTCTCAGTTTCTGAGTTCTTTATTTTGATTCATTTTTTATTTGGCTGGATTGGTTTTCAAGACACACTTTTTTTTTTTGCAAAAAGAACCCATGGATGCTGTATTTCTTGAGGTTTGATTCGTTCCGAAATATCTGCCTCCTGCTTTCTTACTCAAGAAACAACTGGGCTAGAGATTGAATTCTTGGTCACCCTTTCTCTCGCTCAATATTTACAGACACCACTCCACCATCCCTGGTGGTTCCCCCAGCAGTGACCTATGAGCACGGGATGCTGGGGCGTGTGGCTCCTCACAGAGCCCTGATTCCTCCTCTGGGGGCGCCATCTCACTCAGACTGCAGCCTGGGCATGCTCCTGTCACCTCGAGGAGACGATGGGAGTCCAGCTCTTGTTGGGCGCCCTCTCGCCACGGCTCAGCCCCCTCAGCCCCTGGGCTCAATCTGCATTTCCGGCGGGGAGGTAGCCGGTTGCAAAGTCCGTTCTCCATCTACAAGAACGGCAGCAGAGGCTGACCCTCCTTCCTTGCGCCAGACATGATCCGGGGAACTCTGATGGCTGCCGCTTCCCTTCTTCCATGCTTTCCATGGAGTCCAGAAGGCACCCGGTAGTCACTTCCTCCCCTTTCCCTGAGGAGGCCACCATTTCTCTCTCTCATCTTTCTGTCTGATTTTCTTTGTTAGGACCTTCGATTTAGTTCTGCCCTTTGGGTGCTTGTGATGCAGGGCAGGGGGCTCCAAATCTGGTCTTAGGCCAGGAGGGTTCTTGGCTTTGCTAAGGAAAGAATTCAAGAGCAAGCGGTGGTAGAAGATGGTAGAAGAAAATAGCGTTATTGAGATGGCAGTTATAGCTCCATGGCTGGTCCTGCAGAGAAGGGCTACCCCATAGGCAGTGTGCTGACAGTAACAGCTCAGAGGCAGTTCTGCAGTCAAATTCATACCCACTTCTAATTACACGCAAATTAAGGAGCAAATGACGCAGAAATTTCTAGAAAAAGGGGAGTAATTTCTGGGTCATCCAGTCCTTACCGTGGAAAGGGGCGGTAAGATTGGAGTATTGCCACGGAGTGTTGCCCCATCCTTGTTTTAGCTAGTCCTCAGTTTGGTCCGGTGTCTGAGCCCCACCTCCAGAGTCCTGCTTCCTACCGCACTTGTAGTGACTTTCATGGGTACGAAAGAAGTCTTTTTGTATATTCTTAATGTATGCTCATTCCAAAAAGCACATACCAAATAACCAAGAATTCATTATCCCGTGATTCCATATGTACATTCTAGTATGGATTAAGTAGTACATACCCTTCTAGACATGGACATCTCGAACTTTTTCAAGAAGTATCACCCAGTGTGCTCTTGCCTACTCTGTCTCCTAAATGTTGCCTGTATTTTTAGTCAGTTTTACCCGTCTTAGCACATGAAAAGACAGACCAAATGAATAGTTATAGATTGTGACAAAAAGCTTCTCAAAATAGAATATCCTCCACAGAGGTCTTCAGTAAATATTTATTGATAAAGAGGCCATATTGAGAACCCTATTAATGTGTTCCAGGGCACCAGGGGAAAAAAGGGTACATAAGGAAATACCAAAAATAAGTGTAAGATCAGGATAAAGATTATAATAATAATCAATGTTAACTGAGTGTTTCCCTGTGAATGGCACTGCTTTAAGTTGTTTACACAAGTGGTCTTGTTCAATTTTTACAACCACCATATGAAGGAGGTTCTACTACTGTCCCTACTTTAAAGATGAGGACACTGAAACATAGAGGAATTAAGGAATATGCTCATGGTCAGATAGCTAATAAGCCTCAAGTCTAGACTTGAACCTAAGAAGACTAAGAGATGCTCTGATATCTACATGGATTATTGTGAGGGAAATGGACTCTATCTTGACTAAGGTTTGCAAGGATGTAGGCTTACAGAAGCATACATTAAAATTTGGGTTAGGACTAACAAAAAACTTCCTTTCTTAAGAGCAACAGGGCTCAGTCTACCAAAAGAGGTTATAAGTACCCTGTGTAAATGTCCCAGACAAAAATGGCACCTATGCACATGTGACCTAATGGCACCTATCCACGTGTGACACCCTTCCAGCCAACCAAACAACGACCTCATGATGTCAAAGGCCAGGAATGTGAATTGGGAAGGCGAAAATAACAGCTTGCTTTCACTTTCCAAGCACAAGCCAGCCAGCCCAAGACGTTTCTCTCTGCCATGTGCTCCCTGCAGTTCAAGAGGGCCATCCATGCGCCAGACAGATTAAACACTAAAGGAATTTGAGACGATCACTCCTGGGAGGGTTTTTCCACTACTTTCTAATCCAGTGAAGCCTGGGCTGGCAAAGGCAGTTGAATTGAGAGTGGCTAAATATGCAGAGTCCTTGGAGGTTAGAATACAGTCTGTCTACAAAAAGAAGGCATTTTGCCTTCAGTCTGTCTGGATTTCTAATATCTACTGCAGACTATTAATCATGAACGCCAGACTCTTGAACCTCTTTGAGTTGTTTCACATTTAATCAGAATCCTCCCCCTTACACACACAAAAAAGCTACAAAATCCTGCCTGGTTATATGATTTACATGAATTTTAACATTCAAACAATGGTTTATCTGGAACATATCCCTTGCATCGAACATACATTTAATAGCTTTGAAATGAAGTCAAACAAAACCAAAAATGCAATTACCATGCATATCATGAAATCATCAGAATTAAAAATTAGCCAAGGTCATACTGTTCATTTCCTTTAGATTTCCTATTAAAACATTGGTTACCCCAGATTTTCACCAACAGAAAATGGGGAAAAAAACTGAATAACTCATTTTCTATAAGACAATTTCCATCAAATTGTATTGGGTGAGAATTTGGCCCAGAATTTACACTTTAATGTAGGATTTTGCATTTTAAATGTCACCCGATTTTATTTGTGACGTTCACATTAAGCAGATGTCATAATTTACCTGAATTCCATGAATAGCTCTCTTCTTTGTTCATCCACATACCCATTTCCCATGTATTTAACTGGGCTTTAACTTATTTTATTATTTTAGTGAATGTGTACTGTGTTTAACTCAGACTTTTCTATTTTAGCTTTCTGAGATGTGAGGATGGAAATGCTTTTCTCTAAGAACCCTATTCTGGGATAGGGAAGCCAAATTGGAAATGTAGAGCCACACTGGTATACAGCTTCCAGAATAGTCATATTTCCCCGTTCCAACCACACATAAATTCCTAAACTCGCTTCACACAGAGAATCTGGGAAGTGAACAAAGCCTGTGTTTTCCCTCTTCTACTCTCCGAAGGGTGGGTTGTGTGTTGGCACCTTAGGACAGGGAGGGAATTTAGACCGCATGCTCTTGATTGCACAGTCTGGGAGGGTATAGGGTGGTAAGGACAGCAAATGTTCAGCTAGGCCAGTAGAATGTTGCTAACAATCTGTCACCAACGCAGCTGCCAAAATTTTAAGATTGCCGAGAAAGTAAGTCTTTAAAGCAAAGCCTCTTTGTGCCTTCTTTTTGGAAGTTTCTTGCTAATTTGCTCTGCTGCTTCACTGGCAATCTGAGAGCTAGAGCTTTTGTACCATCAACTCTCAGCAAATAGAAGCTGGGTCAGCAGACTGCAAAGCAAAGGGTCTCATTAAACCACAGCTCTTTGCAAGTCAGGTCCGGGCACATGTTTGGCACCAGTTTTCTCCACTGGGGCATATTCCAAAATACATAAGGCTTTCCATTTTTCTTTTTCTTTAAAAGAAATGCTCCAAAGTCGGATAAAGTTAAGGAATTTGAAAGGTGTTTAAGGTGGAGGTTTCCACTAGGAATAATTATTCCAAGGAGCTGAGTTCTAAATTTGACATCCTCAGGGTAAGACAAGAATCTAACACATCATAGCAATAATGACTGTCTGGTGGTCTGCAAGCTTCACCGCTGGGTGGAAGTGGTCTTTCACTGCACACAGACTTTAGTTGTTTGGAGATTTTAGCAGAGCAAAAACAAGGCAAAGAGAGAAAATAAGGTAAAAACAAGGTACAAGTTGTCACAACAGCCATATATTCTGGATTTTCCATGATCCACATCCATATAATCTCTCTGATTGTTCCCATAAAGGCAGTCATGCTCGCCAGTTTTGAATTAGAAAAGTTAAAAGCATAAACTTGGTATAGTTTATAACAGATAAGATACAACTTTATTGTTCTTTGAGAGCAATGATTGTGCCCTATTTATCTTTGTGTTTCTAATGACTTGCACATGACAAAGAGCTCAATTTATGTTGAATGAATGAATTGAAACATAAATATGCTAATGAAAATCAACAGAAATGTGGGAGGATAATTATTGTATTAAGCATCATTGTTTTACCTCTATGACTGATTTTAACATACACTAAAAGTGCAAAGACATAGGTTCTAATTGTGATTCTGCAGAATACTGGGGAGAAAGTTACTAATCCTCTAAAGACTCATTTTGCCATATAGAAAATGGGGTTAATAATTTCCCTTAGGCGGGCGCGGTGGCTCAAGCCTGTAATCCCAGCACTTTGGGAGGCCGAGACGGGCGGATCACGAGGTCAGGAGATCGAGACCATCCTGGCTAACACGGTGAAACCCCATCTCTACTAAAAAATACAAAAACTAGCCGGGTGAGGTGGCGGGCACCTGTAGTCCCAGCTACTCGGCAGGCTGAGGCAGGAGAATGGCGTAAACCCGAGAGGCAGAGCTTGCAGTGAGCTGAGATCCGGCCACTGCACTCCAGCCTGGGCGACAGAGCGAGACTCCGTCTCAAAAAAATAAATAAAATAAATAAATAAATAAATAAATAACTTCCCTTACTTAGCTTATGTTATGGAGTTGTTATGTAAACCACCTGAGACACTGAATGTGGAAACGCTTGGTAATCTGAAAAGATGCGAACCAATGTACATTTTCATCATTATTGTTATTATTGCTAATCATCACTGCTCTGGTACTCAGGGATGCTCAGTCATCTCAAATCTTGCAAAAAGAAAACTGCTGGGAGCCACAAAACATCTCGTGCCACATGTGAGCTTACTTTCCAAAATGGCTTCATTTTTATAGTCATTAAAAAATAACTCAAAACCTGTCATTCTTTGTCCCTAGTGAGCCAACCAGGACATGATCAAATGTGGAGAATTATGGAGCATGAACCCCAGAAAGAATTCTTTTGCAATACACACACACACACACACACACATATGCTCACACGTGTGCTCACACACACATGCTCACACACAGTATCACATCCTTTCAGAACTGAGAATGGTTAATAGGTGTGAAGACTCACGCACAGAAAACTGAGAAATAGCGTGTGACTGTTTCTGTGACTAACACACTTTCTCTATCATCTTCCTCTTCAATACCATCCTTACCCCAGATGTCCAGGATCTTCAAGTTACTTAGGCCCCAGCGTACATGCTGCTCAACTTCTACCACTTCTATAAGTCATTTAATTCAAGCCCATTCACTCAATGCCCAGAACTGGAGTGACAATGGGTGGGATGAGAAATCATCATCTTCTTCATCACCATCTTTATGATCTTCTTCATTTCATGAACATTTACTATGTGGCTTTACATTCATTATCTCTGTCTATCGTGACAACACCTTATGAAATGTATACTATTAACCCCACTTTACAGATGGGCAAGTTGAGACTCAGAATGATTCATTTTCCCAAAGGCACATACCCTAATGTGACAGACTCTGGATTTGAAACCAATTCCACCTGATTCTAAAGACCATGTTTTTAACCACCTCACTGTAATGCTGAGTGTTTTTATCACAGAATTTTTGGTGTGCTAGGACAGAGGTTGGAAAGGCCTTTAGGGAGCTTCTCAATGTAGAATTCTCTACTCTGTTTATTTTTGTCTATATACCAACATATATTTTTGAACCCTTTTTTATATATGGCCAATGATACTAGGCCTGGAGGAATATTAAAAACAATTATTTCTATAATGTAAGTGACTACTAGTTATTTAATTCCCTTTTTCTAGGGTTATTTGTATTTTAAAAGAAAGGCTATATGCTATAAGCCAAATGAACGAATCCCTAATAGTACGATTTCTGATATTGAGACAAGCAGAGGGAGAAGGATCTTTGTTTCTCTGGTGGGGTGTGTGTGTGTGTGTGTGTGCGTGTGTGTGTGTCTGTGTTAAGGGTGCAGTCAAGCACTGCACTACTCATACCATACCATGTAACCATCTAATCTGATCTCTCAAAAGGTTTGATAGTATTGGCATCATTCTCAATATCCTCATCCTACACTTTAAAATTGCTAATTAATATTAATATTTGGTGACTCTATCTTAAAACAATACCTACTTCTGTTATTGGGAAAAATAGAAATTATATCGATTGTTCCTAAAGATACAATTTGTTTCTCTAACAAGGGAAGTGAAGGAATATGTTTCAGACCATACATGCCTCTGTATTATTTGTTTTTGTAAGGTGGTTTTTGTCTTTTGCTTCGAATTGAGAGCATATGAACAAAATTCCACCGTATAAGCAGTCCATTTTGCTAATAATAACACATGCCTAAAGCACTAAGATTAAATTATTACACATACTAATAAAATTATTCACAGTGATACTCCTTGGTAATGCTGTACAGACAGAACCCATCTTCAAAGTCAACCCTGTAACTTCAAGCCTTTGTAGGGTCCTGCTGTTTCCAAGGATACAATCCAATGCTTAGTTTGCAGGAATCTGAAATCATCTGCTGTTTTAAAAACTTGAGATTAGCCATTGCTGCCCCCTTCCAGGTTGGCCTTTGGAAGCGAAAAGTCTTTAGGCTTAAGTGAGCTGGAGAATATTTCTGAGTAGGCAGGCTCCAGGTGGAAGGTACACTCCAAGATACCTTCGCTTGCCAAAACAACACTCCCTGCAAGGTTATCAGAGAAAAGGCAGTAGAAAGAGCCGTCCTGCTGCCAGAGTGTCTTGTTGTGCAAGGCTTCTCAGCCTGCCTGCAGCCACCGGGTGAGGAGGCGAAAGAACACCTCCCCTGGCAGAGCAGCACAAAGGTCAGGCACGTTTCCCTCCTGATCTTGGAGCTGGGTCCTCCTCCTTCACGTGAACTGTCCAGGGCTTGGTCATATACCCGGTACCCGGGTGCCCCTCAGTCCTGCCCAGAGTGACTCCACTGGTCTCCCCAGAAAAGACCAACAGCAGAGAGAGACGAAGGGTGTCTGTTTTCTGGTTTCACATTGCAGCTCTTCTTGCTCTTCTGACGACAGAAACAGCATCTGCGATGCCAGAGACCTGTGAAGTCATCAACAACCTTTCCCCCAGCCCTTGACAAGCACTACCTTGCTTTGAGGTGCAATCAGTTCTGACAAGTTTATGGCTTTGTGTCCTCCAACCCAATGGACATTACCCTCTGGGGGAGTTTAATGACCCCTCTCAGCTTCACACTGGCTGGAAGGAAAGGGCCAGAAGTCAGTAATGATGTGTTATGACTTGCCTGGCTTCAGGTAGTTCAGAACCTGCAAGCTTTAGTTGAGATTACAGGAGAACTCAGATGATGAACTGGCTTCCAAAGAAAGCCAAATAGGAAAAAAAAAAAAAAAAGGCTTTTTCAGCCCAATAGCTGAGTGACCTGAAATTTAAATGCAAAAAAATGCATTAAAACCCACAAAACCACTTCCTTTAAAATTCTTGATAGCGAACATGTTACAGTATTAAGTGAACCTTGCTCTAAGCAAAATTCAGAGAAGAGCATTCACACCTCTGATAGAAGAGCCAGCCAGCCGGGGTGCTGGGGCCCAGCTCTTGAGAAAAATGCTGATGTGAAAGCCTTGTTGGCCTGGTTCAGCCCCTGAGTCTCCCTGGTAGGCACATGCCAGGCTCAGAACATCCATAGCTGAATGCTCTGAGCCCTGTAAAAATGCAGTTACAATGGGAAATCAACTCTTAAGTATGCTGTGGGATGCTGTGATAAAAATTTGAGTTTCTCTACCTTCAGTTTGCACTTTGGTTCATTTAGAAAACAGTCCATAATTGTGTGCTTCAAGAGTGCAATTCCATGGCTGTAACAGAATTGAGCCCTCTTTCTTCTGGCCTTTGCCTCTTTGGGGATATTCCAACTCTGTGGAAGGTGATCACTTGTGATTATGATCAGGTATTTATATTTTGCTGTAAATGAAGACTTCAGAGTCAGTTTCAAACAACAAGAGATGGATATAAGGACATGTGCTTATGAGTAGGGGACAAATAACTAGAGACAAAAAATAAAAAGAGACAAGATATAAGACAAGATAACCTTTGGTGCACACGACACACACACACACACACACACACACACACACACACAAAGAATCTACATTGTTTCTGTCACTCTGCCGGGTTGCTGGAAGGCAGAAACGAGAAGCCTCAGCCCTCATTTTGTTTAGAGTTTTCCCTGGGCCAGGCTCTTCTGCTGCATTGGAATTCAACTTTGCAAATCTCAGTGTTTCCAGGTAGATCTTGGGAGAAAGGGGACCCCAGAAAAAATCAGAACAGAAAGGAAAAAGTAAGGAGCAGTATCCAGAATAGGAACATTGACAAAAAGAAGCAAAGTTCAGAAAAAAAGGTCTATTTGCGGGGGCTGTTAGACAGACCTGGACTAGGCTAATTCCAAGGTTGCCTCCATGTACTCATGGGCCCTCAGAAGGCCCTCTCTTCCGTCTCCAGATCCTAGTCTTCCCATTAGATCAATGAGGATGGAAGACTACACCAGGGCAACCAACGAGGGGCAATTTTACCTCCCAGGGGTTATTTGCCAATGTGGAGAGATATTTTTGGCTGTCAAAACTGAAGGAGGTGGATGCTACTGGCATCTAATGTGTACAGGCCACGGCTGTTGCAAAACATCCTGAAATGCACAGGATACTCTCCAACACCAAAGAATTATCCAGCCCAGAATGTCAATCATGCCAAAGTTGAGGAACCCTGGCCCTGCCGTTTGAAGGATCTGATACAGGTGACTGATGGTCCCCCAGAAGAGTATCGGTCTGGAACCAAGAGTCCAATGGCCATACTTTACATTTCTCCAGGGCCTGAGTGCCAAAGTGACCTACTATCCTTATCGTCACTTTGTCACCCTGTTTCCTGGCGTTCATGAGCATGGGAGGTTGAAAAACGCTTCTCCAAGAGAGGCTTGGTCTGCAGTCAAGTTAAAAGGTGAGTGAGGCCGGGCGCGGTGGCTCAAGCCTGTAATCCTAGCACTTTGGGAGGCCGAGACGGGCGGATCACGAGGTCAGGAGATCGAGACCATCCTGGCTAACCCGGTGAAACCCCGTCTCTACTAAAAAATACAAAAAACTAGCCGGGCGAGGTGGCGGGTGCCTGTAGTCCCAGCTACTCGGGAGGCTGAGGCAGGAGAATGGCGTGAACCCAGGAGGAGGAGCTTGCAGTGAGCTGAGATCCGGCCACTGCACTCCAGCTTGGGTGACAGAGCAAGACTCCGTCTCAAAGAAAAAAAAAAAAAAAAAAAGGTGAGTGAGAGTGGGTCAACCTGCAAATATGCCATCCACGTGGGGCTGCTCTGAGTTTGCACAAAAGACAGAATGTCACCTAAATCAATTCACATCTATTGATACAAACAGCCTACTGCAAAGGCTCTATTGAATCCAGGGTTTGTAATAAGTATATCAGAATTCGACCGGGCAGGGTGGCTCACGCCTGTAATCCCAGCACTTTGGGAGGTCAAGGCAGGAGAATCGCTTGAGGCCAAGAGTTTGAGACCAACCTGGGCAACATGGCGAAACCCTATCTCTACAAAAACAAACGTAAGAATTAGCCAAGCATGGTGGCACACACCTGTAGTCCCAGATACTCAGGAGGCTGAGGTGGGAGGATCACTTGAGCCAGAAGGTCCACACTCTAGCCTGAGTGACAGAGTGAGACCTGTCTCAAAAAAAAAAAAAAAAAAATTTAAATACTAATAAATACTGTGAAAGAGATACCACCTACACTTCTTGATAATGGTTTGGTGAATACAGCCAACAAGAGCAGAGGTGCGTCTGTGGTGGTGCTAGAGTGGGCCGGAGCATTTCCACAAGTTTGCCAAGTATTACAGAAATATTCTGCCCTCCTGCTGCACATACACCTGGCAGGAGAGGGACCAATGGAAGATGGTCTCACCGGGAAGATTCCAGCCAGATGGGGGCCCTGCCTTGGCAGGTGCTTGGCATAGGAAAGGTGGTTCTGAAGCGCCAAGGCCAGGTGGCTTGTGAATCTGCCTACATTCCCTTAACTCTCTGAGGCTTGAAATATCCCCTCAGGGCTCCAGAGAGTTGCTCGTGTTCAGTTATGATACCCCATACCCTACCAGCCTCTAGCAAAAACCATACATAGTGACTTGGGAAATTCTTTTCACTTTGCTAGGCCAAGACCCAGATGCTGTGTGGGCATGAGGATGGGGGCCTAGTGGTGTTACTCCTGCATTCCTCCGTAGCAAAAAAAAAACAGTATTAGGAGAGACACAGGGAGAGCAGGAGAATACAGGGTCCCTTCAACTTCTGCCCAAATTTCTGCAGTAGCCTCCTAACCAGTCTCCTTATAACTCTCTGGTTCCCTTCCAATCTCTCCCCTCCTATGCAACCAGAGGGATTCCTTCACACTGAAGCCTAATTATGTTATACTCCTGCTTAAATACATAAAATGATTCCATAGTGCTCAGGGATTAAGAGAAAAATCCTTAACAGTTCTCAAAAGGCCTTGCACGGCTCCAGTGGCTATGTGGATCCACGCAAGGCCTTTTGGGATCTGTTAAAGAATTTTGTGCCTCTCAAGCCTAACATCCCACCATGCTCCCTGTGCACCAAGCTTGCTTTCAGTTCCTTGGATGCCCCGTGCTTCCTTCTGCCACAGGGCCTTCACACATGCTGTTTCAGCTGCCTTAGTTCTCCTGCTCCCAGGCCCTCACCACCTCTTGTCACCGGACTAATTCTATTCTCCTCAGTCTTTACCTCTCTCACAAAGGCCTTGGCCAACCTCCCTCACCAGATCATGCCTCCTACACCACCTTTCATGGCAACACGAATTTCTTTTACATAGTTCTTCACACAATTGCAATTTTACATTAATTTATGCATTGGGATTCAATAAATATCTACTGAATAAGCAAATGAATGAATGAATCACCCCCTCCTGGGGTGGAACAGAGAATCCCTCCGACCAACATTCTTCTTCCATCTCTTTGGTGATTCTGTCCTCTCAGCACGGGGAGCTGTTGATTTCTATCTCTGCCCGCAAGATTTTCCCTTTCTGGCCAATCCCATTCATCCACTCATTTCTCCATGAACTCTTCTCTCATCTCCCACTCCTCAGAGAACTTGCTTGTCTCACTCTATGAATCCTGTTGCATTTTCTCTATTTTTCCACACTTTGCCTTGAATAGCATCAGCTGTAGACACGCTAGTCTTCCCTTTGGGGCTCTGAACTTCTTGAGAAAAGAGACCCAACCCAACACATTGTTCTGCAAAGCAGCGTGTGCTTAATAAATATTTGTGAAACTGAAATACCACTTGTGAAAGTTCAGGTGATAGGAATAATCTCGGGGGACAATTCTAAGATCACACCAAGATACCAACGCCACTTTCATTCCACTCATTCCGACTTCTAAGAGAGGATGTAGAATGTAGCTGGGAAGAGGGTCTCTCTCCGTGGGGAGAGAGAAGCTAGAAATGCTGTGAGAGTTTTCTTTCTTTCTTTTTTTTTTTTTTTTTGAGACGGAGTCTCGCTTTGTCGCCCAGGCTGGAGTGCAGTGGCCAGATCTCAGCTCACTGCAAACTCCGCCTCCCGGGTTTGCGCCATTCTCCTGCCTCAGCCTCCCAAGTAGCTGGGACTACAGGCGCCCACCACCTCGCCCGGCTAGTTTTTTCTATTTTTTAGTAGAGACGGGGTTTCACCGGGTTAGCCAGGATGGTGTCGATCTCCTGACCTCGTGATCTGCCTGTCTCGGCCTCCCAAAGTGCTAGGATTACAGGCTTGAGCCACTGCGCCCGGCGAGAGTTTTCTAATTAGCAGTAAGTTACCACGACCTCCGGGGCCCGGTGGGATTTCTTCTCTTGCTCCAGATGGCTGTCATGGCAGCAACTATTTCTCTGCATGTAAGGTGGTCAGATTGAGCAAATAAAAATACAGGGCTTTAAGTACAGTGTACACTGCTTGGGTGACAGGTGCAGCAAAATCTCAGAAATCACCACTAAAGAATCACAACCTGTCCCCCAAAACGATTGAAATAAAATTTTAAAAATATAAATAATTAATATTTAAAAATACAGGGCTCCCAGTTATATTTAAGCTTCAGTTTCAGATAAACAGCCAGGCGTGGTGGCTCACGCCTGTAATGCCACACTTTGGGAGGCCGAGGTGGGCAGATCACGAGGTAAGGAGTTCAAGACCAGCCTGGCCAATATGGTGAAACCCTGTCTCTACTAAGAATACAAAAATTAGCCGGGCACGGTGGCACGCACCTGTAATCCAGCTACTTGGGAGTTTGAGGCAGAAGGATCGCTTGAACCGGGGAGGCAGACATTGCAGTGAGCTGAGATCATGCCACTGCACTCCAGCCTGGGTGACAGAGTGAGACTCCATCTCAAAAAAAAAAGACAAGTTTCAGATAAACAACAACTACATTTTTGCACAAATATAACCCAAATATTTCATGGGATGTACTTTTACTAAAAAGTTCTTCATAGTTTATCTGAAATTCAAATATAATTGGCCATCCTGTATTTTATCTGACAACTGTAACTTCATGCTTTTAGCATAAGCTGGTGACTCCAAATGACAAGTCATTAAAAAAAAAAAAAGTACAAAATGACCAGATGTGTGTAATTCCTTCTCACTGTATCTTTGTTTGTCTGCATGTCTGTAATATCACTGCCTGAGTCATTATTGTCTTAGAGGGTGGATGCTGGATCTATTTTATTCTTTTTATAGAATCCTGATGTTGCATTCACATACACAATTAAAGCATACTTGTGTTGCTGCCTGTGATGTCCAGAAGAAGGAATGGACTTTGGTAATAGTTTTTATAATGTTCCCACAGAAGATTTAAATTCCAAAATGATACCATAGTTTCCCACACTTAAAATTTCACATTTCAAAAAACACTGTAAAATTTAAACATGGAAACCAGTTTTGAACATTTGAAATAAGTTAACATAAAGTTCAGGTTTTCATTCCCATGCAGTATGAGTTTGTCCCAGGGCACGGGGTTGTGCAGGGAAAGAAAAGGTATATATTCTCCAGCAATTTTCCTGGAGACCTATGACTTTTCAAGTAAGAGGAAATAAAAGTGAAGAATGAGACATATCCCCGATCAAATTTTACCTTCAGAAATATTAACTGCTACAGGACACTTACTCCCCGCAACCTCAGTGGAGGAGGCCAGATTCCTACAAGCAGGGAGACTTTGTTTGATTTCATTATATCTTTTCCTCCTTTACAATCCTGCAATGTGATACTTTCTCTTTTATATCAATGGGGGTTGAAACTCAGCTTGATTTGACAACGTTTTGTAAGTTCAATGACGGCGCACATTCATGAAAGTGCCAAAGAGATGGGACTAAAATCCAAGCATTTTCTTTTGACTGTACCCTCATCCTTGTCTAGAGGTTCTTAAAAAACTACGACCTGACTTCTTCATGACTCAGATGTTTGCAAGACCCCTAGATCATTAAGACATACTTAAACATTCTCGTGCCCCTACTGTTCCCGCACAAGATAATGTTTTGTTCTTAAGCAACTGCTGGGAAAGCATTAAAAACATCTAGCTCAAGCTCAATTTTCCCAAAAGAATGATTTCTTGTTTGAAGTTTAGGAGAGAAAAAATATATTCCTATCACTTCCATTTCTCTGTGTCTAATTTTTATTTATTTATTTTTAGAATATGTAAAATATGTATTTTCTTAGAATAGTTAGGCCCTGGGGCATACAACCAATTTACTCAAAAACAACCCCTATATTTAAGAGACAGAGTTTTTTTTTTTTTTTTTCCCCCTGGGAAAACGAAACTACAGGCTAGGAATTCGTTTCTGTCCTCTATTTGTCATTTTCAGCTTTGATTAAGATAATAATGCTTTGCTTGTGCAGAAGGCTCTATATAACTCAATAGTGTAAGTGACATGGACCTAAGATGTCTATTTCCTACCAGCTCTGTTCTGCTCTCTACAGGGTTTCTTTGACCATGGAAGGGAGTGTTTCCAGGAGGCATGGGAGGTGGCTGTGGGCAGTGTTAATTTGTTTAAAGGATGGATAGCCTACTCAGATCCATAAAGAATTCTATTAACATAGATTTTGCTGAAGCATTCAAAATAAACAGAGATAATACATGAGTTACTATGAAATTGGGATGTGAGAGCTGGTTCCAATATTGCAATAGGAACCTACTATTCTTTTGCTTGACTGGCATCCTCTTAGAGCCTCCAATAGCTTTTCTCAATTTTTATGTTCATCTGTATTCTCAACTCCCAGTGAGCCAGAAAGTTCATGACATGCTCAGGCTGATAGAAAATGAGAACACCCGTCGGCTCTCCAGAGGGCTCCGCTGGCATAGCTAAGAGCCCCAGGACAGACGTGAAATGAAGATCTAGCTGAGAGAGCACCACCGTGCCCAGCTAGAAGATATTAACACAAGCTCTGATTCACATGGAACAGCAAAATACAATCTGTGTTTGACAGGAATCGACACAGCCTTCAACCTCGAGGTGGAGCGAAAGCACCCAGATATGCTTTTGCATTGATGGGAAGTGCAAGCAGGAGGTGAGGGGAGAATTTTGCCCATCACTCACCATCTGCCCCCCGCAACACACATATAGAGTCATGCCAAGACATGAAGTAGCACAGAGACCCCAGCATTCAGCCACCCCTGGCACTGAGACACAGAGAAATTAGTCAAAGACCCTGAGGGCAGCTAGAACACAAAGGGTCATTTCTTTTTAGAAACACCAGAGAAAGGACCATATTCTCCAGCTAAACCTTGCCTGCTCCTTGTTTTGCTTTGTTTTCCTCTTGTAGCACTGTTCCTAAACCCCTAAAGTGGTTGAGCACCATGTCTGAGGCCAGAAGCTTTCGTGGGTCACTAGAAAAGAGCCTAGTGGGGGGAGGAACTGGACTGGAACGTGGAAAGCTGGAGTCGGGTCTGAACTGCCCTGCCGCCTTGGCAAATCACTCCTACAGATAATGAGTGGGCCTCAGCTTTCTCACCTCCACAACTGAGATCCTGATGTGAGTCCTGCCCACGTTAGAGAGGAGAGAGAAAACCATGACCATGACGGAGGAAGATGCCTCAGGACACAACTTCTACACAGGGAAGGTTGTCAATTTCCTCTGTAGTATGGATTTATGCTCCTCACCTAACCAGCCTGGACTCCAGTATCCATATCTGTTTAATATTAAGCTCTCTGAAATGTCTCCACCATAGGTATCTCATTAGTAGAGGACAAGAGATAAAGGTGGTTTAATCTAAACAGCCACCACCCCTACAGCAAAACACCTTTACTGATTCCTGTAACCACTATCTTTCCTGAAATGTTAGTATGGGATTGACCATATTGGTTACATTTGAACTGACTTTTCCATGTTGAGAGAATTAAGGTCAAGAGAATGAAATAATAGCCAGCCAGTTGTTATACAACAACATTTTTTAAAGGATAAGATGTATTCTTTCCATTGTAGGTTATATTTCTTTAAAGCTCAAATTAAACAGTCACTTATCCTATACCCCATCATCTCCTTAAATCTCCTTACAGCAGCAAAATTTTGGAGACATTTTCATAGGTGGAAAATACAGGCCCAGTACCTAGAGAAATTAAAATATGGAACACTGGCTCAAAGTTCATGATTAAAGGTAGTAAGGAATTTGCAGGTGCGTAGTTTTTTCCCCCAGTCTAGTAAGAAGAATCATTTTAATGGTGTTAACCAGTGGGTTCAGCCTGGAACCTTGTTAAATTGATTTGCAAATGGGAACTTCGAAACATCCTAGAGTGGCAAAGTGTAACGGAATGAGAGATGGGATGTGGGGCGCTCTGCCCAAGCCACAGTGCATTTCCAGTTCCTTTATCCCAAAGGAACAGTCATTGTCAAGCTCAAAAGCCAAGGCTGGACTCAGCTTCCAGGTCTCTCCTGGGGATCTGGGGAGGAGCGATTCCCACTGGATGAATGTTAGCAGAGAATGGCATGCCGGCGAAGGGACGCCAGAGAACTCTCTGGTCATAGGACAGGCAGCAAAAGTGTCTTCGGTAGATTCAGGACGTGATTCTGGGCAGTTAGCAGCCTCTCTCCCCAGCAGCGTGTTAAGAACACTTGAGGATGTTTTCCCCTAGCATTTATGATGCTGAGGAAAAGAGATTTTGGAAACTACCTTGACAAAGAAATTAATGGAGGGTGACATGGGGATTCCAGCAAGGCCAACATACAATTGCCTCATTTTCATGGTATGTCAAATTAGATTGAGGCTTTGGCTACTGTGCTTGTCATGGGGGCTCTAACTCTCACCCAGGGCCAGCATCTCACAAAGTTTTATGACTTTACACTGACTTTGACCTCCAAGGACAGGGGCCAGTGGGGAGAAAGACCAGCAGAGGCCCATTCCTCCTCTAGTCTCAACCTCTCTCTCCCTCCCTCTTTCTGAAACTTGTGCTCCTGGGGTGGATGTCTGACTGCATCTTTGGCCACAGCCAGTCATTTGCACATCTGTTCCTGTGGAGTGACAGGCAGCGAGGGGGCTCACCGCCCACTTCAGGACCCAGACAGCTATGGTCCAGGCACTGCTGTGGGTTGGAGAAAGCTGGAAAAGACCTGCCTGTGGCAGGAATCTCTGGGTGCCTTCACCATGATCTTCACACTCACCATGTGTGTACCAGGAGGGCAGATCCAGACACAGGGGCTAGAAGGAAGCCCACGCGAGCCAACAGAACATAACCTGTAGGCAGAAAGAGGGAAATGCACTCTATTACCCAGTGCCCTAGCATGACTACCTACCATGAGCAGAGGTCTATCCAAACAGGCAGACAAAACCTGGCACATGTACATTTATCAAACAGTTATGGAGGCTCTACTGTACATATTTACCCAGTGGTACTTGTGGCCAACACTAGCAGTCATCCTCTAATACCCAATCTCCTCTTCCTTAGTCATGAAATGACCACCTAGAATATAGACTACACCTCCCAGCATCCCTTGCAACTAGCTGTGACCATGTGACCAAGATCCAGCTAATGGGATGAGAATGGAGGTTCTAGGAGCACCTTTCAGGGAGGAGGCACTTTTTTTTCACCTCCTTCTTTCCTGCTGGCTGGAAGATGTTATTTAGAAGTGATGTCTAGAATTTGAGCTGCCTTGGGCCTTGTACTGAGGATTTCAAAGCACAAGGGAGGAGAAACCTGGGTCTCTACAGACTTTATAGAGACCTGAACCAACCCAGGAATTCTAATAAATAAGAAGAAAATTAACTTCTGTCTTTTTAAACTCATTCTTCTATGGTTTTTCTGTTACTCACAGTCAAACTTAACCCTGTAGGACTCAATATATATTTGTTTTATTTAGGCCTTCAACTGATTGGATGAGGCCCACCAACATTATGAAGGGCAATCTTCTTTACTCAAAGTTCATTGGTTTAAATGTAAATCTCACCCCAAAACACCCTCACAGAAATATCCAAAATAATGTCTGACCAAATACGTGGGCACTGCAGCCCAGTCATGTTGACATATAAAATTACCCATCATGGGGATGAAAACTAGTGAGTCATTGGCATGTGAATAGCTGGAATGACTGTGGATGCTGGGGGGAGAGAAGAGAAGGAGAAGGCAGGGACTGAGGAGCATCACTATTCAATGATCAGATGGAAGAGAGGGCAGGTAGCTGGCAAAAGAGACGGCTGACACTTCACCAAGTCCTCAGAGACCATTACTGTAGGGAGAGCCATGTGCAGGTAGCATGGCCATCCCAGGGCCAAGGTGGGGCGTCAGTCTCCCATCGAGCAAGTTTCCAGAGCCAAGCGAGATCAGGGTAGCACTGGTGTGCTGGGGGCTTAGTGCCAACCAGAACTTGACCATTCTGGATGGGCCTGGCCTTGGGTATGTGTCAGGTCAAAGGCTCTGATATTACAATTAAGAACGGAGGGCTACAGAAGCCAGGAGGACCCTGAACAGCCAGCAGAACAGCCAAGCCGCTTCCCTGTCCAGCTGTTCTCCAAGAGTGGAAGATGTAATAATGCCTATTGCTGTTTTCTGTACAACATCAATTTTCTCATTAGGATACTTTTGGGGAACCAGTTTGAGAATATATAGAACTGCAATGTTGTTCAAAACCAATAACAAGGTTATAAGCATGAGGTCTGAAGCCAGATGGGCCTTGGTTAGATCTTTGCTGTGATCCTGGGCAAGGCAGTCACTCCCTGAGGTTCAGGTTCCATATGTAGGATTACTAACCCCTCCCTGATTCATCATTATGGAGAAGAGATGGTGCACTTAGCTATATCTGGCACATGACTTCTACATGGTAAAGGCTGTCCTTTATTTCTTTATTTTTTTTTCCTTCTCAAATCTACTGTTTTTATATTTTTTAAGTAAGCAGTGGTATATACATCATCTTTTTAAATGTTTCTTTTGGGAAGATCTTATAGAAAAAAAATGGCACCCTGAAAGTTTCAGCTCTATATCCCAAAAATTGTCTTTCAAGAGTTACAAAACTCTTTAAAATGAAGAGGCTTTTTAAAAAACTCATTTTATGAGTTAAAAAAACTCTTAAAAATGAAGATAATATATCTGGCCTAAATCAAAATAATCTGAAAACTAGATGTGTCCCAGTGGAAAGCCTACAAAGGAATAATCTCCCATCTTCATGGGACCTTCTTTCTCCTTTCTTTCCAAAAGCCTTCACCAACACACACCCCAAATTTTGCTTTTCTTTTCTATTTTATTACCATTTTTTGGCTGTTATCACTCCATGTTCCCTTGCATGTGTTAAATGTATACATGTGTTCATGCAACTGAAGTCATCTTTTGAAATACATACAAAAATGTTAACAGCCAATCTCATGTTTGTGTTAGCCTTTGAAATCAAGCTTAGAATAAAAATGCATGAAGTCAGTTATAAATTGCTATTGCCAGACAGAAATGAGATGACTATTTGCCAGAGGTCTGGGAGCATGGGGGGAAATGGGGAGTGATGGCTGCTGGGCATGGTGTTTCTTTATGGAGCGATGAAAACGTTCTAGAAGTAGATAGTGATGATGTTGCTGTAACTCTGTGACTATCCTATAAAACACTGAAGGGTACACTTTAAAATTGTGAATTTTTTTTTTTTTTTTTTTTGAGACGGAGTCTCGCTCTGTCGCCCAGGCTGGAGTGCAGTGGCCGGATCTCAGCTCACTGCAAGCTCCGCCTCCCGGATTTACACCATTCTCCTGCTTCGGCCTCCTGAGTAGCTGGGACTACAGGCGCTCGCCACCTTGCCTGGCTAGTTTTTTTGTATTTTGTAGCAGAGACGGGGTTTCACCCTGTTAGCCAGAATGGTCTCAATCACCTGACCTTGTGATCCGCCTGCCTTGCCCTCCCAAAGTGCTGGGATTAAAGGCATGAACCACTGTGCCCGACCTAATACACAATGTAATTTATAAGATAGACCGATACCAACAACTAACAAATAATAGAACAGTTATAACAACATTCTGTAACAAAAGTTATGTGAATGTGGTCTCTCTTCATCTCTCAAAATATGATATTGTACTCATCTATTTTCAGACCGCAGCTGACCATGGGTAACTGAAACCATGGAAAGCTAAATTTCAGATAAGGGAGAACGGTACAGACATTTTTTTCTTTTTTTCTTTTTTTTTTTTGAGACCGAGTCTGGCTCTGTCACCCAGGCTGGAGTGCAGTGGCCGGATCTCAGCTCACTGCAAGCTCCGCCTCCCGGGTTTACGCCATTCTCCTGCCTCAGCCTCCCGAGTAGCTGGGACTACAGGCGCTCACCACCTCGCCCGGCTAGTTTTTTGTACTTTTTAGTAGAGACGGGGTTTCACCGTTGGCAAGGCTGGTCTCGAACTCCTGACCTCAGGTGATCTGTCTGCCTAGGTCTCCTAAAGTGCTGGAATTACAGGCACCAGCCACCCCACCCAGCTGAGTTGATGTTCTTATATTCCTAGTTTGTTGAATGCTTTTATCATGAATACTTTAAATGCATTATTTTCTTAAATTATATAGAAAATGAAGTGTGAAATTGCAAACCAAAGTTACAGTAATACTAGCTTTTGAACTAATAATATTTTTTTCAAAAAAAAATATATATATATATGTATTTTTTTTTTTTTTGAGACGGAGTCTCGCTCTGTCACCCAGGCTGGAGTGCAGTGGCCGGATCTCTGCTCACTGCAAGCTCCGCCTCCCGGGTTTACGCCATTCTCCTGCCTC